>NC_056739.1:738996807-739294307 GCF_019279795.1 Protopterus annectens
GGCTTTAGACAGATTGGGTAAGACGGTATAGGCTTTAAATTGCCAGTTTCATATGTTAAAGTATCAGCAACATATTATGGAGCTAATTAAACAGAAAATTATGTTTATTCCTGAATGTGCAGAACATAAAGATTTATACGAGTTAATGCATTCTGCTAACCGAGTTGGAAAATATACTTTGCAATGTGTTTTTCATGCCTTAGAAGCATCTTGCAGGGCTGCTGTCACTGGGTCTGTTCTTAGAAGGCATGCTTGGCTTAAGGAACACATCTTGCCAGACCATGTCAAAGCAAAATGACTAGATGCACCATTAAACTAAGAATGTCTGTTTGGCAATAAAGCAGAAGTCGCCCTCTAAAAGATGGAGGAAAAAGCTAAATCTATGCAAACTGTTAAAGATTTCCTACAGGTGCAGCCACCTAGATTCCGTAGGCATTGGCCTTCTAAAGACTGGTGCTTTCCAGTCCCTCCCAGACCTTCTCAGTCCCAAACCCAGGGGCAGCAGACCATCTAGATTACAGTCTCGGGTTATGCACAGATCTAAGCAATGGAGTGTTCCCACCTCTAAAACAGGGAATAGTAAGCCACCATCCTATGGTAAAATCTCACAATGACTTATCCTTACCCCTTTCAAGTCTTGCCCAAGTGCTGGCACCCTTAGGAGGAAAACTTGCCCTGCATGCAAAAAACTGGGAGTGCATCACCCAGGACAGATGGGTCTTGAACATTGTAAACCAGGGATACAGAGTCTACTTCCACTCATTGCCAACCCCAAGCGGATGGCCAGACCTCCCCCCAAACCAGTGGGCAGAGGCCCAAAAGCAAGTACTTTCTCTTCTCAGTATCAAGGCTATTCAACCTGTCCCAGCAGAGCAAATGGAACAAGGTTTTTACTCCAGACTGATGTTCGTATTTCACTGTTCTAGTCATCCCATTTGGGTTATCTGCCTGCAGGTAGCCCTCAGCCGACCTGAATACCAGAGCCTTCGGATTTCTATGTCAGATGCTGTCACTTCTTCCATGACATCAGGGGTATAAAACATGCAGCTGACGCCATTACATCAGTCTTTCTTGCCGTGCGGTGCCCGAAGCAGAAGCAGTTCGCACGTGCCGGTTGGCCTACTCCTGAAATTTTCGTTTTCGAGTTTCAGACCTGAAGTCTTCAAAAAAGGAAAGTACCCTGTTGAGGATCCTTTTTTCTTGCTCTAACCAATGTCAGAAAAAATTAACAAATTAAACTGTAAAATAAACACTGCAACGGCAGGGATCCACACCACGAAAATCTTTATTGAAACAAATGTACACGATTGAGCGCTTTCTTCCCTGCTACCAGGGATTTCATCAGAATCTACTTCCTTCCCAGTTTTCCCCTATAAATACTTAAATTACATCATGATGTCACAAACTACTAAATTAATTGATGAATTTTAAAGTGCCAAGTGCATTTAAAACATGTTAAAAACTAAAATTGAAAGAAAAGAAAAAAATAATACTTTGGAACCCAGTAACAAAAGTGTGTACAATCCACCTTTAGATCCAACTCTAAATGTCTTAGAAAAAGCAATCATGGAGGACATTTATAAATTAAAAAGTAAGGAGAAGCCTACTTTAGTTACTAGAAATTTGACTTATAAACAAAATGAAGTCCTGGAAAGTCTGAAGAAAGACAACACTATAAGAATTATGCGTCCAGACAAAGAAGGAGGAATGGTGTTCTTTGACACATTGGAATATTCACAAAAAATATTTGAAATGTTGACCGACTCAAATACATATCAACCAGCATCCCTTAACGAGATTAATATTAGTAACAAAAGAATAGATTATTACTTGGAAGATTACCTCTTAGAAGAAAGAATAACAGGAGAAATTTACAAATACTTAAAAAAGTTATAAACCCAAAAGTAGCCACTATATTTGGAATACCAAAGACCCACAAAAATTTGGAAAATTTATGTTTTAGACCAATTGTGGATGGACGAGGGTCAAAAACGTACCCTTTAGGAGCAACTATAGATAAATGGCTGAAACATCAGGTCCACAACAGTGATCACATAATCAAAGATTCATGGGATTTCCTGGGAAGAATTGTGGGATAAAGATATAACATTTGTTACGATAGATGTAGTTGAATTATACACATGCATTCCCAAACAGGAGGGATTAGACATGTTTAGGGACTGTTTACATAAGAACACAACATTGGATTCAGATAAACAAAACTTAATAGTGGAATTTATGGAAATTGTTTTAGATTTCAACTACATTTTCTTTGATGGAGAATATTATAAGCAACATAGAGGTGTAGCAATGGGTGCTTCTTGTGCCCCAGTATTTGCAAATTTGGTGATGTTAAACTGGGAGCAAAACTATGTTTAACGGTGCTTTTTTTTCAACATGTGAGACTTTACGTCAGATTTTTGGATGATATTTTTATTTTATGGAAGGGCCCTGTAAGTATCATTAAGGATCTGGTAGAGTACCTCAATAACAGTACAAGATTTTTGAAATTCACATATGTTTACAATACACAATGTATAAACTACTTGGATACATATATAAATAAGGACACAAATACTTTTAAATCTAAGATTTACAGAAAACCATCTTTCAGTAAATCATACTTGCAATATTCCAGTGACCACCCGATTAAACAAAAACATAGTATAGTTAAGGGACAACTTATCAAGGTGGCATGAATGACCTCAAAAAAGGAAGATTTGCATGAGGAATTAGGAAAAGTAGCCCACATGTTCTTAGAGAGGGACTATCTGGTAAAAATAGTAAACGAATGTGGAATACATTCAAGGTGAATGGGGTAAAAAATATAAGCCACTTTTAGGTAACATCCATGCTTTGAGAGAAGACAGTGGAATAAATAACATAGAAAATAATAATAAGAACTATGAAAGAGCTATGATAGTTCCATTTGGAGGCTACACAAAGGAGGTAGAAAAAATTATAACAAAGAACTGGACTATTTTGAGGAATAACCCTAAGATGTCCGTCAAGGATGCATCTGCAGTCATAACAAATGGGTTGTCCTGTCGTCAGGCAGCCCTTCGGTCGGCCGGATTCCAAAGTCTGGGTCTGGCCTCGGTTGGTGTCGCACTTCACCCGACGTCATAGCTGCAGCTCTTCGGGTATAAAGGCATCAGCCGACGCCATTTTCCTCAGTCTTTCTTGCCGCGTGGCGCCCGAAGCAGAAGCTGTTCGCAAGTGCCGGTCGGTCAGATCCAGAGATTACTACTACCGAATACTACTTCGAAGACTTCTAAAAAGCTAAGTACCCCATTGGGGACTCTTTCTTGCCTCAGCCGATGTCAGAAAAAGTGAATAACTGTTTAACTTGTGGGAAACAAATACCTCATAAAGATTTCCACTCTTACTGCTTACCTTGTTTAGGCCCAGACCACGACGTAGCAGCTTGTTTAGCCTGTGCTTCTTTCAACCGACGGACGCTTAGACGTCGGTCGGAGTTTGCTGAACAGTTTTTCGGCTCAGATTTTGCGTACATAATGCCGTCGGATCCTCTGACTTCACAAGTTGTTAAGAAACGCAAAGAAAAGGACCGACACTCGCGGTCCGCGGTTTCGGCTGAAACCGTGGTTAAGCAAACCGCGAGTGTCTCTGTTTCGGCCGAAACCGAGCAAACGGTTCTATCTTCAGCCGAATCCATGACTACTACCGAGGCCCCTTCTAACCTAGTTGAATCGGCCTCTGAAGTTCTACCTGCTACTGTGGTTTCACAAGAATTATCGGACACCATCCCTTTGGATGTTTCAACCCCTGCACGTGGTGCTGCTAGGCCTCCTGCAGCCATGTCCATAAAGGCCTTTGCCAGGGCTAAAGCAGCCAAAACTTCTAAGTCTGTGCCTGTTAAGCCCCCCTCTCACAGGCCCAGTTCCAGTTCCCAAATGCTCACTCTGGCAGAGGATCTCATCTCTTTAATTAGGGGATCCCAATCTCACCCAGACAGGGCCTCTCAACCTCCTCCAGAAAAGAGACCTAAAGCAGATCCCCCTGAGCCAGTGTCCTCAGATGATTCTTCTGATGATACAGACAATACAGACCATCCAGAGGCTCCTTTTTCTACTTATGAAGACTCCGATGCTGAGGAATCGATTCCTTCTGCCTCTCCACCAGAGGAATTTTCCTTTGGGGAAACCTTACATGCCATGAGAGAGCAATTCCAATGGCAGGGACAAGATTTCTCAGATTCAAGGAAAAGGCTTAGGACCTTTTTACATTTACCACAACACAGGCCTTTAGCTATACCTCCAGTTCTTCCTGTTGTAGATGATGCATTTAATGATGCTTGCACTGCTCCTGATACTTTACCTCCAGCCCCTGCTAAGCCCGATAGGTTCTACAGGGTCCCGGACACTCATCACCATTTATACAAGGCTCCTTTTGCAGATCCCGAGACTATCTCACAGGGGCCTAAGGCAGTAGCTTCGACCTCAGTTAAAAACCCTCTCCCTTCTGAAAGGGAATCCAGGTCCTTAGAGAGATGGGGTAAAAAAGTATACACCTCTGCTACTCTCTCAGCTAGGGCATTAAACTGTCAGTTTCATATGATCCAATACCAGGAGTATATGCTTGATCAGTTAACTAAGAAACTGTCCTCTGATGATTCTTTAGATAAGAAATATGTGCTAGAAATGGTGCATAACATTCAGCAGGTTAGTAACCATTCTTTAAAATGTGGCTATGATGCACTGGAGGCTTCCTTTAGATCAGCCATGACTGGCACAGTTATAAGAAGGCATGCATGGTTGAAAGAACAGGTCTTGCCGGATCATGTTAAAGCAAAACTATTAGATGCTCCTATGGAAAAGGTCAGTTTATTTGGTTTTCCTGCTCAACAGGTACTGAAGAAAATGGAGGAGAAGGCAAAATCTGTACAAACAGTGAAAGATTTCTTACAGGTTCAGCCTCCAAGGTTTAGCAGGAATTGGCCTTCCAAAAATTGGTCCTTTCCAGACTCCTCTAAAACTCAGAGAGGCAGGAATAGGCATTCAAGAGGCAGAAATCAATCCAGAGGAGGTGCCTACAGGGGACGCCAGTGGCAAGGTAACAACCAACGAGGCACAGACACAACAACTACCACTGCAACAGGACAATCACAGTGACTTGGCTCTGGCACCGCCTACCAGGGAACAAATAGCAGCACCCTTAGGCGGAAAGTTAGCCTTATTTTCAAAAAACTGGCACTATATCACAAGAGACAAGTGGATTTTGCAAACTATAGACCAAGGCTACAGGTTCCATTTCCATACTTTACCAGGAAAAAGAGGAATGGCAGACCTGCCACCAAATCAAGAGACAGAAGCTCTAAAACAAATAGCTCAATTAGCAAAGATGAGAGCTGTGGAAAGGGTACCATCTATGGAACAAGGAAAGGGATTTTACTCCAGACTATTCCTGGTACCAAGGAAAGAGAAAAATTGGAGGCCTATTCTCGACCTGTCCGCTTTAAACACATTCATCATTGTTCCAAAATTCAAAATGCTGACCCTACAGCAACTTCTTCCCATGCTGGGCAAGGAGTATTGGCTGGTGACTCTAGATCTCAAGGAGGCATACCTGCACGTCCCCATACAACCAAATTGCAGAAGATACCTCAGATTTCTTGCAGGATCAGAGCATTATCAATTCTCAGCATTGCCCTTTGGCTTATCTACTGCGCCCAGAGTGTTCACGAAATGCCTGGCATCAGTAATCGCTCACTGCAGGCTTCAGGGAATCCAAATATATCCATACCTGGACGACTGCCTGATACAAGCGGACAACAAAAACAAGCTAACAGAAGACTTACAAAGAGTCATTTGCTTACTGCAAGCCCTGGGATATACAGTCAATATAAAAAAGTCAAGACTGATACCATCCCAAAGAATAACCTTCTTAGGTGCAGAATTGGACACAGTAAAACAGATGGCATTCCTAACTGCAGAAAAACAAGAACAACTTCCTCTATACTTCTTGGCATTAACAAAGCAGAACAAACTAACAGCAAGGAAAGTACTGCAGGCTTTGGGCCTCATGGCATCCTGCATAATCCTGGTCCCTCATGCCAGACTACATATGAGAAAGCTACAGTGGTACCTGAAGAATTTATGGTCTCAACACAGGCACAGCTTAGAAACCGAAATACCACTAATCCCATGCCTGAAACAAGAGTTCCTTTGGTGGGCTCAGGCATGCCAGTCAAACCCAAGTTTGCCCTTCCACAGCATTCAACCAAGCCAAACCATCACAACGGACGCCTCAGACCTCAGTTGGGGGGCCCACATGCTGGACAAGTGCATACAAGGCTTATGGACTCCAGAACAGCTGCACCTGCACATACTCAAAAGGAAATGCTGGCAGTAAAACTAGCAATCCAGAATTTCAGACCATTCCTCCAAGAAGGCCAGTTGATGATAAGGACAGACAACACCACAGTCATGTGGTACATCAGCAAACAGGGAGGCACTCATTCATACCCTCTATGCCGGATGGCACTGGACCTATGGAATATGGCTCTGAGCTACAACATTCAGTTACAAGCAATTTTTGTACCGGGAAAAGAAAACATCCTAGCACACATATTAAGCAGAACTACCTCGGATGCTCACGAGTGGATGCTACACCCGGACATCTTCAAGGTCATCACAAAGAAATGGGGACTGCCACAAATAGACCTATTCGCATCCCCACTCAACCACCAGCTCAAGAAATTCTGCACAAGGACTTACCACCCACTTGCTTGGAAGGTGGACTCTCTATCCTTCAGTTGGAAAGGCCTGACAGCATATGCATTCCCACCTCTTCCTTTGATGCACAAGGTGCTATTGAAAATCAAAGAGGAACGTCCAAGGATCATTCTGATAGCTCCAGACTGGCCAAGACAACATTGGTACCCATTACTGAGAAGCATGTCTGGGGGGAAAATATGGACACTGCCCCTGATTCCTTTGCTGTTAACTCAGAACGACTACAACACCCTGCATCCAAACCTGAAAACTCTGCAGCTGACTGCTTGGAACATTACATAACAGCAACTAACCCAGATTTATCTCAAAGGGTTAACAACATTATCCTTGAGGCCCGCAGACCTTCAACAAGAAGGAACTATGCAGGAAAATGGAAAAGGTTTCTCATTTGGAGTACTGAAAGGGGAAAAGATGTCAAAGGTAGACATTGCCAACATCCTGGAGTATTTGGCAGAGCTTTTCCATACAGGCCTGTCCTATTCCTCCATCAAGATACATGCATCAGCTATTTCTGCAGAATACAGCTTCGATCCCCCTGTCTTCTCGCATCCTCTACTCAGGCAGTTTCTGAGAGGAATTAAAAATGTAAAGCCTCCTAGGAAACCACCATTACCAGCATGGGACTTGAACTTTGTGCTAGAAAAATTGATACCCCCCCCCCCTTTCGAACCAGCAGCAACAGCAGATCTACAACACCTATCCTGGAAAACTGCTTTTCTGCTGGCAATTACCTCAGCAAGAAGGGTTTCTGAGCTACAGGCTTTAATGGCAGTACAACCCTTCCTAATCTTCCATCAAGATAGTGTCCATGAGAACAAATCCTACATTTATGCCTAAGGTGGTATCCAGAGTGTCTTTAAACCAGGCAATCCACCTACCTACCTTCTTCCCCAATCCACAAAACAAGGGGGAAAGACTGCTGCATACTTTGGATGTACATAGACAGTTGCGCTACTACCTGGACAGAACCAAGGGCAATAGAAAAACTGACCAGCTTCTGGTAGCATATGCAACAGGAAAGGAAGGAAAAGCAATTTCAAAACAGACAATCTCCAAGTGGATAGGAAATTGCATTAGATTCTGTTACTCCTACCATGGAAAGCAAACTCCACAGAACATAAGGCCTCATTCTACAAGGGCTACAGCCACTACCACAGCTTTCTTACGAGGAGTGGCTACCAAGGACATTATAGAGGCTGCTACTTGGACCTCCGTGCATACATTTGCCAAGCATTATAATTTACCTTTATACTCTAGATCCCGAGCAGGGTTTGCCACTGCTGTTTTGCAAGGGATCCTAACTACACCATAATTTCCTCTACCTCCTCCCCTAGTTTGGCTATGGTATTCTACCCATTTGTTATGACTGCAGATGCATCCTTGAAGGACATAGTACAGTTTTGTACCTACCATAAATGTAGATGTCCGAACAGGAATGCATCTGCAGTCAGGATTACCCACCCTCCTTCCCCTCTGTGGTATTCCTAGGGTATTTGCCCATCTAATAGCTAGCTGGGGGGGATCTCTTATGGTGTATTTGTTTGTATATATGTACATACATGCTTATTTTTTATGTTTGCCTTCTACTATTTGGAAACATTGGCATTTATCCAAAAGTTAGCTATCCAAGAGGGCAACTGGCATCTGGGGCAAGAAACACTGAGGAAAATGGCGTCGGCTGATGCCTTTATACCCGAAGAGCTGCAGCTATGACGTCGGGTGAAGTGCGACACCAGCCGAGGCCAGACCCAGACTTTGGAATCCGGCCGACCGAAGGGCTGCCTGACGACAAGACAACCCATTTGTTATGACTGCAGATGCATTCCTGTTTGGACATCTACATTTATGGTAGGTACAAAACTGTACTTTGTGGAATATAGGGGGTAATGAACCAAATTTTGTATACAAAGTAGGTGTAAACCTGAAAAAGAATTTTGAATTGCACAATAACGAAGTCTAAACTAGGGACTACAAAATGTGGTAATTGCACACAGTGTAAATACATATGTGCAGAACAAAATATAAAAATTAGCAACTATTTACAAAATGTAGTGAAACCAGTAAGAGGGAATTGTCAAACGACTGGTGTGATTTATCTGGCTATGTGTGAAACCTGTCCCAGTTTTTACATAGGTAAAACTGAAAGAAAATTGAGAGACAGAATATGTGAACACACATACCAGATAAATACACACAACTCTAACAACACACTATATAGGCATATTAATAGCTCTCCAGGCTGTAAAGAGTTTAGATTTATAATTTTAGAAAAGGTTTTAAGAAATCCAAGGGGTGGGGACTATAGAACATTTATAGAAGAGAGAAATCAAGTGGCAAATAAAATTACAAGCAAGCCTACCCCCTGGTTTAAATGAAATCATTACAATAAAGCCAATATTAAATAGAAAAGTGGAATTCACAAAATGAAATTGTTTTATGGGAACATTTGGTATGAATTGTATTCTATAAGTTTTTATTGTTACTTTTAAAACGTTAATTATATTGTTTTTAACATGTTTTAAATGCACTTAGCACTTTAAAATTCATCAATTAATTTAGTAGTTTGTGACATCATGATGTAATTTAAGTATTTATAGGGGAAAACTGGGAAGAAAGTAGATTCTGATGAAATCCCTGGTAGCAGGGAAGAAAGCGCTCAATCGTGTACATTTGTTTCAATAAAGATTTTCGTGGTGTGGATCCCTGCCGTTGCAGTGTTTATTTTAGAGTTTAATTTGTGGACTTGACACTGCTTGGCTCTGTTTTATTAGTTTGAGTTGAATTTTGGAGCCAGCCTTGGTATGGATTCGCTCGACGAGATTCCAGCATTATTTTCCCCTGTAAGGAAAGAAGAGATGCAACAAGTTCAATCGGAACTTGTAATACTAAAAGGGGAGCTCACAAGACTAATTGAGCTCCTCACTCAACCAGAACATTTAAATAAAGGCGTAAATCCAAAAAGAAAGCGCCACTCGTCCCCTCTAAGTGATGTCACGCCCAACGTGAGTAGGACTATGAGAACAGCAGGATTCCAGGGTGTATGTGAGGCGAATGCCAACGAGGTCGGAAACGACAGCTTTTTACACCATTCAAATACAAAAGGTACTGACAAGTCATTTAAAATAACAAGGTTGGGGGCGAGACCAAAAGAAGCAGCTACTACGTATAAACATGGAGAGACTGGGTGTTATGGCACTAAAAGTAACACGAATGAAGAACGCCATAAGGGTATAAACCAGAGACATGTGAGTAATAGCTTGAACCATATGGTTCAAAAACAAACCCTTGGACATATAAAAGACTTTGATTCCTTTTTGTTAAAACAATGTTTTTCCAGATGAAGCTTTGTATGATAAAAGACAAAAGAATAGGAATGAAGAGCTGATTGTGTATGATGGTGCAGTAAAAGATATGATTTATAAGTTTGAGGCAAAAGTGTTTGATATAAAGAAATTGCAGTTAGAAAATGGATATCTGTCTGAATGTTTGACAAAGAAAATTATACCTAAAGGTCTTAGAATTTATAAATTCCCCTTTGGGTTAGAGTATGATGATATTTTAATAGCAGAATTTCAAGAAATGTTTGACAGACATGGTATGGAGTTAATAGGGAAGATTATAACACATAATGATAAAAAGCTTAGCAAATTGATAGGTGAAGCAGAAATTCTGGATGGGAAAATTAAAAACGACCTTTTATGTATTACAGGAAATTAGACAGTGTTGATTTTAAATGTAATATAATATTTGAAACAAAATGTAAGAAATTAGAGGGACTTAGAAGAATACAAGGAAAATAGGGCATATGTTATTAAGAGAGATAGAGTAGGGAAATTCAATAGAAATAATCAGAATAAAAATTCTAATGGGCAAAGAATAGAACCAAATAGGAATTACTATAACAAAAAGCAAACTAATAAAGACATTAGTGAATTTCCAACTTTTCAGTACCAACAGGAATGGGATGTAGGGCTACAGCAGGAAAGTGAACAATGGACAAACAGGATGGAGCAGAAGGAACAGGAATTAAATATGAATAAACAGATACTAGAAAATGGAGTTGTACATACTATGAATGGATATCACATTTACAACTATGCAGGGATAGAATTAACACCTGAACATTTTGAATTATGTATGAAAGGGTTAAAATTTGTCCCAACAAGGTTTTTTGATTACACAAACACTATTATAGAATTAAAACGGTTCTTGAGAAAGTTAAATTTGGCCTACATGTTTCATGATAGAACTAAAATTGAAAGAAAAGAAAAAAATAATACTTTGGAGCCCAGTAACAAAAGTGTGTACAATCCACCTTTAGACCCAACTCTAAATGTCTTAGAAAAGGCAATCATGGAGGACATTTATAAATTAAAAAGTAAGGAGAAGCCTACTTTAGTTACTAGAAATTTGACTTATAAACAAAATGAAGTCCTGGAAAGTCTGAAGAAAGACAACACTATAAGAGTTATGCGTCCAGACAAAGGAGGAGGGATGGTGTTCTTTGACACATTGGAATATTCACAAAAAATATTTGAAATGTTGAACGACTCAAGTACATATCAACCAGCATCCCTTAACGAGATTAATATTAGTAACAAAAGAATAGATTATTACTTGGAAGATTACCTCCTAGAAGAAAGAATAACAGGAGAAATTTACAAATACTTAAAAGTTATAAACCCAAAAGTAGCCACTATATTTGGAATACCAAAGACCCACAAAAATTTGGAAAATTTATGTTTTAGACCAATTGTGGATGGACGAGGGTCAAAAACGTACCCTTTAGGAGCAACTATAGATAAATGGCTGAAACATCAGGTCCACAACAGTGATCACATAATCAAAGATTCATGGGATTTCCTGGGAAGAATTAAGGAAGAATTGTGGGATAAAGATATAACATTTGTTACGATAGATGTAGTTGAATTATACATATGCATTCCCAAACAGGAGGGATTAGACATGTTTAGGGACTGTTTACATAAGAACACAACATTGGATTCAGATAAACAAAACTTAATAGTGGAATTTATGGAAATTGTTTTAGATTTCAACTACATTTTCTTTGATGGAGAATATTATAAGCAACATAGAGGTGTAGCAATGGGTGCTTCTTGTGCCCCAGTATTTGCAAATTTGGTGATGTTAAACTGGGAGCAAAACTATGTGTTTAACAGTGCTTTTTTTCAACATATGAGACTTTACGTCAGATTTTTGGATGATATTTTTATTTTATGGAAGGGCCCTGTAAGTATCATTAAGGATCTAGTAGAGTATCGCAATAACAGTACAAGATTTTTGAAATTCACATATGTTTACAATACACAAGGTATAAACTACTTGGATACATATATAAATAAGGACACAAATACTTTTAAATCTAAGATATACAGAAAACCATCTTTCAGTAACTCATACTTGCAATATTCCAACCGATTAAACAAAAACATAGTATAGTTAAGGGACAACTTATCAGGGTGGCACGAATGACCTCAAAAAAGGAAGATTTGCATGAGGAATTAGGAAAAGTAGCCCACATGTTCTTAGAGAGGGACTATCCGGTAAAAATAGTAAACGAATATGTGGAATACATTCAAGGTGAATGGGATAAAAAATATAAGCCACTTTTAGGTAACATCCATGCTTTGAGAGAAGACAGTGGAATAAATAGCATAGAAAATAATAAGAACTATGAAAGAGCTATGATAGTTCCATTTGGAGGCTACGCAAAGGAGGTAGAAAAAATTATAACAAAGAACTGGGCTATTTTGAGGAATAACCCTAAGTTGTGGAATATAGGGGGTAATAAACCAAATTTTGTATACAAAGTAGGTGTAAACCTGAAAAAGAATTTTGAATAGCACAATAACTTGAAGTCTAAACTAGGGACTACAAAATGTGGTAATTGCACACAGTGTAAATACATATGTACAGAACAAAATATAAAAATTAGCAACTATTTACAAAATGTAGTGAAACCAGTAAGAGGGAATTGTCAAACGACTGGTGTGATTTATCTGGCTATGTGTGAAACCTGTCCCAGTTTTTACATAGGTAAAACTGAAAGAAAATTGAAAGACAGAATATATGAACACACATACCAGATAAATACACACAACTCTAACAACGCAGTATATAGGTATATTAGTAGCTCTCCAGGCTGTAAAGAGTTTAGATTTATAATTTTAGAAAAGATTTTAAGAAATCCAAGGGGTGGCGACTATAGAACATTTATAGAAGAAAGAGAAATCAAGTGGCAAATAAAATTACAAGCAAGCCTACCCCCTGGTTTAAATGAAATCATTACAATAAAGCCAATATTAAATAGAAAAGTGTAATTCACAAAATGAAATTTTTTTATGGGAACATTTGGTATGAATTGTATTCTATAAGTTTTTATTGTTGCTTTTAAAACATTAATTATATTGTTTTTAACATGTTTTAAATGCACTTAGCACTTTAAAATTCATCAATTAATTTAGTAGTTTGTGACATCATGATGTAATTTAAGTATTTATAGGGGAAAACTGGGAAGGAAGTAGATTCTGATGAAATCCCTGGTAGCAGGGAAGAAAGCGCTCAATCGTGTACATTTGTTTCAATAAAGATTTTCGTGGTGTGGATCCCTGCCGTTGCAGTGTTTATTTTAGACTAGAGTTTAATTTGTGGGCTTGACACTGCTTGGCTCTGTTTTATTAGTTTGAGAAAAAATTAACAATTATCTTGCCTGTGGAAAGCAAATACCACAAAGGGATTTTCATTCTTACTGCGTCACCTGTTTAGGCCCAGACCCCAACGTCCCTCGCTGTCTGTTTTGTGCCTTGTTCAATGCCTGAATTATTCGTCGCCGAGCTATTTTTGTAGCTAACTAGTTTTGTTCGCTATTTCTGTACTCTGAAATGGCTTCGTTAAGCCATCCAACTACCGATCTTCCGAAAAAACATAAGGATAAAGACCGAGACAAATCGCATAGGTCTAAAACTGCCAATGACTCCTCCGTTAAGCTGGTTGCCAGTCCACCGGTACTCAGGCGCTTTCGCAGCTCCTGATACCCACTACTACAGATTTGCAGGCCTCTACTGAGACCCATTCGGAGTCCAGTATGCCGCGAGATGCTTCTTTGACTATGGAACCTGCGGTTGTCTCTACCTTGGATGGGTCCGGAGCCGCTGTGCAGGCACCGGCTTCTGAGGGTGCATTCAGGCCTACAGACTTTCATCTTAAAACAACGGCATTGTTTCTAACTAGAAGTACCAAATTCATCAGGCCTAAAACTCACACTATGCCTTGTAAACCGATGAACAAACTGCTGATTCAGGCCCATATGCCTCAAAAACAAATGCTTAGAATGGTGGAAGACTTTATTACCTCAATTAGGGGAAGCCAGCCTTCCCCATGTAAGAGACCTAGAACTGATTTTCTTTCTGATTTCTTCTGATCAGGAATCTGATATCTCTGCTTCTTCTGATTACCAGGATTTGCCCTTATCTACTTATGAGGATTCTGATGCAGAGGATTCCATTCCATCTGCTTCTCCTTCAGAAGATTTTTCTTTTGGTGAAACCTTGCATACCCTTAGGGAGCATTTCCGCTGGGAAAGCCAAGACTATTCCGAGTCCAAAAAGAGACTTAGGGAATTCTTACTCCTGCCTCAACACAGGCCTATAGCTATCCCTCCTGATGTTCTTCATGTTTCACTGTTGCAGTCATTACAATTGAGTTATCCTGCTGGCAGGCTACCCTCAGTCGATCTGAATTCCAAAGTCTAGATCCAGCGTCAGTTGCTGTCGCCTCCTCCCTGACGTCAGTGCACCAGGGGTATAAAAGATGCAGCCGACGCCATTTTCTTCAGTCTTTCCTGCCGCGCGGTGCCCGAAGCAAAAGCAGTTCGCAAGTGCCGGTCGGCCAACTCCTGAGATTTTCGTGTTGGAATACCAGATCCGAAGTCTTCACTAAAAGCTAAGTACCCCGTTGGGGAAACTCTTTTCTTGCTCCAGACCGATGTCATAAGTTAATAATTGTATTTCTTGTGGAAAGCAAATACCTCATAAGGACTTTCATTCTTACTGTATTCCATGCCTAGGCCCTGACCACGACGTTGCTGGTTGTCGGTTTTGTGCTAGATTTAACCAACGTACTATTAAGTGTCGGTACGATTTTGCATTTCACTATTTTGGCAGAAGATTTAACTATACAATGTCATCGGATAGCCATCCGACTACCGGAATTCACAAGAAATGCAAAGAAAAGGACAGGAACCCGAGGTCCAAAACAGACGACGAGGCTTCATCTAAACCAGTCGCCAGTTCAGTGAGGTGCCTTCACAGCCCCTGACTACCGCTACTTTAGACTTGCAGGCTGCTACCAACACCCACATGGAGTCGACCAGGCCACTGGAAACTCTAGGTGTATTGGACCTTCGGAAACTATTCCCTCAGATGGGTCCAGTGCCGCTGAGCAGGCATCGGCTTCTGAGGGTGTTTTCAGACCTACTCAATTATATGTTAAAACGACTTCAGCTTCAAAGGCAAAGACTAAAACACCAAGACAAAGTAACAAGTACAACAGTCTCATGGACAGGCCTCCATGTAAAAAAAACAGATGCTCAAAATGGCCAAAGACCTAATTACTTTGATCAGGGGTTCCCATCCCTCTCCTGATAAGAGGCCTAGGCAAGAGACAGAATATGAATCTTCAGATCAGGTTTCCATTTCATCTGATTCCACTTCTGATCAGGAATACTCTCTTCCTCCCTATGAGGATTCTGATGCTGAAGAATCTATCCCTTCAGCCTCTCCTCCTGAGGATTATTCTTTTGGGGAAACTTTACATACCATGAGAGAGCATTTCCACTGGGGGAGCCAAGGTTATTAAGAATCTAAGAAAAGGCTCAGAGACTTCCTTTTGCTACCACAACACAGGCCCCTAGCCATTCCACCTGTTAGACATTGTAGATGATGTCTACATCCGGACAGGTACTACAGGGTTCCTGACTCTCATAAATTCCTTTTCAAAAACCCGGCTGCTGACCCAGAAACTATCTCTCAGGGTCCCAAAGGGGTCAAGGCTTCCACTGCAAAAAACCCTACTCCCTCTGACAGGGATTCTAGGGCAATGGACAGATGGGGAAAAAAGATTTACACTTCTGCTACCTTGGCTATAAGGGCTTTAAATTGTCAGATGTTCATCGTGTTACCCTATTGCAGTCATCACACTTGGGTTATCCTGTCGTCAGGCGGTCCCGCAGTCAGCCGGAATTCCAAAGTCTTGGTCCGGCATCGGTTGCTGTCGCTTCTTCCCTGACGTCAGTGCACCAGGGGTATATATAATGCATCCGACGCCATTTTCTTCAGTCGTTCTTGCCGTGTGGTGCCCGAAGCAGAAACAGTTCGCAAGTGCCGGTCGGCCGACTCCTGAGATTTTCAAAGTCGAATTTCAGATCCGAAGTCTTCAATAAAGCTAAGTACCCCATTGGGGAAACTTTTCTTGCCTCAGACCGATGTCAGAAAAAGTTAACAATTGTATTTCTTGTGGGAAGCAAATACCTCATAAGGATTTTCATTCTTACTGCATACCTTGCCTAGGCCCAGACCACGACGTTACTGGTTGTCGTTTTTGTGCTAGGTTTAATAAGCGTACTATAAAAATATGCTTTGATTTCGCACGACACTACTTCGGTAGAAAATTTAACTACACTATGCCGTCGGAGCAACCGACTACCGGCGTGCACAAAAAACGCAAGGATAAGGACAGGCAGCCTAGACCCAAGCCAGACTCCGAGGCCTCGACTGGTCCGGTCTCCGGTTCACCGGTTTTCAGTGAGGCTCCTACACAGCCCCTGACTACCGCAGATCTGGAACCCGAGACCGCTTCGGAACTTTTGGCAGAAAGTACTAGGCTGACACAGCCATTTTGTTTAGCCCCTACCGACACTGCTGAAAAAGATGGTGCTGCAGAAACACCTTCGGTTTTTGAAGGCGTCTTCAGACCGACTACGCTCACCATTAAAACGTATCCTAAGACTAAGACTCCTATTAAACCTAAAAAGACTGCACTTCAGTCTCCAGTTCAAGGCCCCATGCCGAAGAAACAGATGCTCAAAATGGCTGAAGATTTGATCTCTTTAATCAGGGGTTCCCAACCCCCACCCGACAAAAGGCCTAGACAGAGGAAGATTATGCCTCCTCTGAACAACTGTCTATTTCCTCAGGCTCCTCTGAGGACTAAGATTACTCCTTCTCCCCTTATGAAGATTCTGATGCTGAGGATTCTATTCCCTCAGCTTCTCCTCCTGAAGACTACTCCTTTGGAGAAACTTTACACACTATGAGGGAACATTTTCACTGGGAAGGTCAGGACTACTCTGACTCAAAGAAAAGGCTCAGAGAGTTTCTTTTACTCCCCCAGCACAGACCACTTGCCATCCCCCCAGTTTTAGACATTGTGGATGATGTTTACTTAGAATCCAGTTTGAACCCAGATTCTCTGCCTCCTGCTCCGGCCAAACTTGACAGATACTATAGAGTGCCTGATTCCCACAAATTTCTTTATAAAAGCCCTGTTGCTGATCCAGAGACTATCTCCCAGGGTCCCAAAGGGGCTAAGGCTTCTATGGCAAAAAATCCTGTACCTTCTGAAAGGGACTCCAGAGCACTAGACAGGTGGGGGAAAAAGGTTTACACCTCAGCCACTCTAGCTATGAGGGCACTAAATTGCTAATTTCACATGCTAAAATATCAGCAATTTCTTATGTCTCAGTTAAAACAAAGAATGAGCACACTCCCTCAACAGTCTGAATTGAAAGAAATGTAGGATCTGTTGCATGCAACTGAACAGGTGGGCAAACATACTTTACAATGTGGGTTTGATTCTTTGGATGCTTCCTGCAGAGCAGCTGTCACTGGGTCTGTTATACGTAGGCATGCTTGGTTAAAGGAACAAACTCTGCCTGATCATGTTAAAGCAAAGCTTCTAGATTACAGCAGGATGTTCTTTTTGGAGTTAAAGCAGAAGTCGTCTTAAAGAAAATGGCGGATAAGGCAAAATCTATGCAGACAGTCAAATTTCCTACAGGTACAGCCCCCTTGCTTCAGCAGAAATTGGCCAACAAAAAATCGGTCCTTTCCAGCTACTGACAGACCACAGAGGGGTAAATACAGACGTCCAAGAGGCAGAGGACAACCACAAGCCCAGTACAAACCTCGCCAATGGGGCACTGCAACATAGAAGGGAGGAGAAGACAGGTCCCAAACTACCAGAAGGCAAACTCAATGACTTGCACCTCATCTGGCCAAGCAACACTCTCTTGGCAGCCCCCTTGGGAGGAAAACTCGCACTTTTTTCAGACAACTGGCACATTGTCACAAAGGACAAATGGGTCCTAGACATAATTTCCCGAGGATACAGATTCCATTTTCACAGCTTGACAATGAAAAGAGGAATGCCAAACCTGCCACAAAATCAATGGGCAGAGGCACAAAAACAAATTACAGCTCTCATGGACATGAGCCATTCAACTGGTACCTACTCGAGAACAAGGCCAAGGATTTTACTCAAGACTCTTTCTAGTTCCCAGAAAGGACAATGCCTGGAGACCAATTCTGGACCTTTCAATTCTAAACACCTTCTTACAAGTACCGAAATTCAAGATGCTAACACTACAGCAGCTTCTTCCCATGTTGGGCAAGAAAGCATGGCTGGTAACGTTGGACCTCAAGGAGGCATACCTGCATGTCCCTATCAGACAAAGTTGCAGAAGATACCTCCGTTTCATTGCAGGTTCAATCCATTACCAATTCTCTGCACTGCCCCTTGGCTTATCTGCTGCGTCCAGGGTCTTCACAAAATGCCTGACACCAGTAATTGCATACTGCAGACAGAGGAATTCAAATATACCCATGCCTGGATGACTGCCTCATCCAAGCAGAAAGCAAGGACATCCTCTTACATCTGGCTTTTGTAAAACATCTTCTAAGTTGCCTGGGGTACATGGTAAACGAAAAGAAATCAAAACTAGTACCCTCACAAAATATGACATTCCTGGGTGCCAGCTTGTATACAACGGACCAGAAGGCTTACCTGATGCCAGACAAACAACTACAACTGACTCAATATTTCAAAACAATGGCAACAAAGACCCAACTACCTGCAAGAAAAATTCTGCAGGCCTTGGGCTTCATGGCATCTTGCATACTACTAATACCATTTGCAAAGCTGCATATGAGGAAATTACAGTGGTACCTAAAAAGCGTATGGTCTCAACACAACCACAGCTTGGACACAATGATATCTCTCATTCCCTGCCTACAACAGGAGTTTCTATGGTGGTCACAGGCATGTCACTTCAACAAGGGTCAGCCTTTCACCTTGCCCCCAGCCAGGCAAACTATGACAACAGATGCATCGGACTACGCCTGGGGGGCACACATGGCAGGACAGTGCGTTCAAGGTGTATGGACTGCAGATCAAAGGAATCTGCACATCAATCAAAAAGAGATGCTAGCTGTACAGAATGCTCTGACAGCCTTCAAGAATCTATTACATCCAGGACAACTTACAACAAGGACGGACAACACCACAGTAATGTGGTACATAAACAAACAAGGGGTACACACTCCTACCCTCTATGCAGGCAAGCAATGACCTTGTGGAACACAGCTCTGGCTTACCAAGTTCAGTTACAAGCTCAATTCCTGCCAGGAAAGAACACATTGGCAGACGACCTCAGCAGAAACATCATGGATCCCCATGAGTGGAAACTGGATCCACAAGTATTTGCAATGATAACTCAAAAATGGGGCCTTCCAGACAGACCTGTTTGCCAGTCCTGGCAAACAGGTCTATCAACTAACAAAATTTTGTACAAGGACACTTCACCATCAAGCTTGGAAAGTAGACGCACTCTCATTCAGTTGGAAAAACCTGACAGTATATGCCTTCCCTCCATTGCCTCTCCTCACAAAGGTGCTTCTGAAAGTCAGAAAGGAGAGACCACGACTGATACTCATAGCCCTAGACTGGCCACGCCAGCACTGGTACCCACCATTGAGGAATATGGCCCAGGGGCCCACCTTGGATTTTACCACAAATTACCCATTTGCTCACACAGCAAAACAATCAGATTCTTCACAGACAGCTCAAAACCTTAAATCTGGCTGCATGGCAAATCACCTAAGCATCCTGCCAGCTCCTCTTTCCCAAGCAGTTATGGATGTTATTCTGGAAGCTAGGAGGCCCAGCACCAGGAAGGCCTATTCGGACAAATGGAAAAGGTTTTGTGCCTGGAACCAAGCTGAAGGCCAAAACACACTTCAGCCTCACATTCTACAGTATTTAACTGAGATGTTGCACAAAGGACTTTCTTTTTCTTCCATTAAAATCCATGCATCAGCTATTTCAGCCCACTACAACACTGATCCACCCTTATTTTCGCACCCACTTTTAAGGCAGTTCCTCAGAGGGGCAAAAAACGTTGGGCCCCCCAGGAGAGCACCTACACCAACATGGGACCTCAATTTTGTTCTGGAAAAACTTACGCTACCTCCCTTTGAACCAGCTTTTTCTGCAGATCTACAGTTCCTATCATGGAAGACTGCCCTGCTGCTAGCAATAACTTCAGCTAAAAGAGTCTCAGAGCTGCAGGCACTAATGGCAGTGGAACCTTTCCTCATTTTCCATCAAGACAGAGTTTCTCTACGAACTAATCCTTCCTTCATGCCTAAGGTGGTTTTCAGTGTGGCCTTAAATCAAACCATCCACTTACCCATCTTCTTCCCAAATCCACAGAACAAAGGAGAAAGACTCCTGCATTCCTTGGACATTCACAGGCAACTTTGTTACTACTTGGATAAAACTAAGGCTTTCAGAAAATCTGACCAGCTCTTTGTATCCTATGCTACAGCTTCACAAGGGAAGGCTATATCAAAACAAACCCATTTCCAAATGGATAGGACATTGCATCCGTTTTTGCTATACCCATCATGGAAAACCAGTTCCTGCTACCATTAGGCCCCACTCTACCATGGCAACAGCTACATCTACAGCCTTCCTCAGGGGGGTTCCAACCAAGGAGATTTTGGAAGCTGCAACTTGGAGTTCAGTACACACCTTTACCAAACACTATCACTTACCACTTTACTCTAAGACTAGGACTGGCTTCGCCACTGCAGTTCTGCAGGGCCTTCTAGCCTCCTCTAACCCTCTATGACTCCTCCCACCCATCCTTAGCTTTGGGATTCTACCCAAGTGTGATGAACTGCAGCAGGGTAACACGATGAACATAATACAGTTTTGTACCTACCATAAATGTAGATGTTCGAGTGTACTCCCTGCTGCAGTCCAGGTTACCCTCCCTCCATCCCCTCTGATCTAACTGGCTAAATCTCTACAATACCTTCCTGATGTATTTGCTTATAGCTGGAGGGATTTTGTGTTTGTGCAAAATTTACTTAATTTGGTACTAATTACTGACCACCTTTTTGGGGGCACCTGACATCTGGGGCAAGAAAAACTGAAGAAAATGGCGTTGGATTCATTATATATACCCCTGGTGCATTGACATCAGGGAAGAAGCGACAGCAACCGAAGCTGGACCAAGACTTTGGAATTCCGGCCGACTGCGGGACTGCCTGACGACAGGATAACCCAAGTGTGATGACTGCAGCAGGGTGTACACTCTAACATCTACATTTATGGTAGGTACAAAACTGTACTTTTCATATGCTCAAATATCAGCAATATATTATGTCACTGCTTGAACAGAAAATGTTGATAAATTCTGAATGTGCAGAAAACAAAGAAATGCAGGATTTATTGCATGCAGCTGAACAAGTTGGAAAGCATACTTTGCAATGTGGTTTTGATTCTCTGGAGGCCTCCTGCAGGGCCGCAGTTATGGGTTCTGTCATTAGGAGGCATGCTTGGCTGAAGGAACAAAATCTACCTGATCATGTTAAAGCAAAATTATTAGATGCTCCATTACAGCATGATGCTTTGTTTGGTGTTAAAGCAGAAGAGGTGTTAAAGAAAATGGAGGACAAAGCTAAATCTATGCAAACAGTTAAGGATTTCTTACAGGTACAGCCACCAAGATTTAGCAGACACTGGCCTACAAAGAATTGGTCCTTTCCGGTGTCAGACAGGCCACAAAGGGGCAGATACAGACGCCCTAGAGGCAGATCCCAGCCCCAAGGTTTGTACAGGTCTAAACAGTGGGGTGCTTCTACCTCCAAAACTGGAGAAGACAAGTCACAGCCATACAGGAATCATTCCCAATGACTTCCCCCTGCCTGTGCCAAGCACTTATCTTCTGGCAGCACCTTTTGGGGGAAAACTAGCACTTTTTTCTCAAAACTGGCACATAACCCAGGACAAATGTGTCTTAAACATAGTGTCACAAGGCTACAAGTTTCACTTCCATACCCTGCCAAGAGCAAATGGTTGGCCAGACCTGCCAAAACATCAATGGGCAGAGGCACAAAAACAAGTCTCATCCCTCATAGACATGAGGGCCATTCAACAAGTACCAGAGCAAGAACAGGGACAAGGATTCTATTCAAGACTGTTCTTGGTACCCAGAAAGAATAAAGCCTGGAGACCAATACTGGACCTATCTATTCTAAACACGTCTGGATATTCCAAAATTCAAAATGTTGACTCTACAGCAGCTTCTGCCCATGTTGGGCAAGAAGGATTGGCTTGTGACTTTAGATCTAAAAGAGGCATACCTGCATGTCCCAATCAGACAAACATACAGACGATACCCCAGATTCAAAGCTGGCTCAATGCACTACCAATTCTCTGCACTGCCCTTTGGCTTATCTACTGTGCCCAGGGTCTTCACAAAGTGCCTAGCACCAGTAATTGCATACTGCAGACAGAGGAATACAAATATATCCTTACTTAGATGACTGCCTCATTCAAGCAGAGAACAAGGACATTCTTCTACAGCATCTGGCGTTTGTAAAGAGATTACTACCATACTAGTACCCTCTCAAGAGATAATATTCCTGGGTGCAAGCTTAAATACAACTGCCCAGATGGCTTATCTCACGCCAGACAAACAAAGGCAACTGACTACGTATTTCAAACTGTTGGCAACAAAGGCCCAGTTATCTGCAAGAAAAATTCTGCAGGCTTTGGGCTTCATGGCATCATGCATTCTACTAATTCCATATGCAAGACTGCATATGAGGAAACTTCAATGGTACCTAAAAAGTGTTTGGACTCAACATTGCCACAGCCTGGAAACAATAGTTACACTCATTCCCTACCTGCAACAGGAGTTTCGAAGGTGGGCGAAGGCCTGTCACCAGAACAAGGGACAGCCATTCACTCTACCCCCAGCCACACAGACATTAACAACGGATGCATCGGATTATGCCTGGGGAGCCCACATGGCAGGAAGATGTATTCAAGGCACATGGTCCGCAAACCAAATGCATCTGCATATCAATCAAAAAGAGATGCTAGCTGTTCAAAATGCCCTGACAGCCTTCAAGGACCTACTTCATCTGGGACAACTACTGATAAAAACAGACAATACCACTGTCATGTGGTATATAAACAAGCAGGGAGGCACTCATTCTTACCCCCTTTGCAGGCTAGCCATGACTTTGTGGGACACAGCATTGACTTACCAAGTCCATCTGCAGGCACAATTCCTGCCAGGAAAAATAAATACTCTGGCAGACGAACTAAGCAGAAACCTCATGGATCCCTACAGGTGGAAATTGGATCCACAAGTCTTCAGCATGGTAACAAGGAAATGGGGATGCCCGGACATAGATCTATTTGCCTTACCTCACAACTGCCAACTAAAGAGATTCTGCACAAGGACTTATCACAGACAAGCATGGAAAGTAGATGTCCTATCTTTCAGCTGGAAAAACTTAACAGTATATGCCTTTCCTCCTCTGCCTCTCCACCCCAAGGTACTCCTAAAGGTCAGACAGGAGAAGCCAAAAATGATACTGGTTGCCCCAGACTTGCCACGCCAGTACTGGCATCCAGTCCTAAGGAACTTGTCTCCAAGCCCAGCCTGGACCTTACCTCAAGTGCCTAATCTACTGTCCCAGCAGAACTATCAGATCCTGCACAGCCAACTCAAGACCTTAAATCTGGCAGCATGGCGGATAATGTAGTCTCACAAAACACACCTCTCACTAAAGCGGTGATGGATGTAATTTTGGAGGCCAGGAAGCCTAGTACTAGAAAATCCTATGCTGGAAAATGGAAGAGATTCTGTGCTTGGAACCAGGCACAAAGAATTGACACAACTGTACCAAATATTCCTCAGATTTTGCGATACTTGACTGAGATGTTGGACAAAGGCCTATCCTTTTCATCTATAAAAATTCATGCCTCTGCCATTTCGGCTCATTACAATACAGAGCCACCAATCTTTTCTCATCCTTTATTAAGGCAGTACCTCAGAGGAGCCAAAAATTTAAGGCCCCCAAGGAGATCACCAATACCTGCATGGGACCTCAATTATGTCTTGGAAAAACTCACCCTGCCTCCTTTTCAGCCAGCCACTATAGCCGATATAAAGTTTTTATCTTGGAAAACAGCTCTGCTCCTAGCAATAACTTCTGCAAGATGAGTCTCAGAGCTACAGGCACTCATGGCTGTGGAACCTTTTATCATTTTTTATCCAGACAGGGTTTCTCTGAGGACAAACCTGATATTTATGCCTAAGGTCATGTCCAGTGTGGCCCTTAACCAAACTATTCACCTGCCTACCTTTTATCCAAACCCACAGAATAAGGGGGAGAGAATTCTGCATTCTTTGGACATACACAGACAGCTACGCTTCTATTTGAACAGAACCAAAGCTTTCAGAAAGACAGAGCAATTACTAGTGGCATTTGCTGCAGGATCACAAGGAAAGGCCATCTCAAAGCAAACTATTTCAAAGTGGATAGCACACTGCATTCGATGTTCGTGTTTCACTGTTGCAGTCATTACACTTGGGTTATCCTGCTGGCAGGCTACCCGCAGTCAGCCTGAATTCCAAAGTCCTGGTCTGGCGTCGGTTGCTGTCGCCTCTTCCCTGATGTCAGTGCGCCAGGGGTATAAAAGATGCAGCCAACGTCATTTTCTTCAGTCTTTCTTGCCGCGCAGTGCCCGAAGCAAAAGCAGTTCGCAAAGTCTGGTCGGCCGACTCCTGAGATTTTCGAAATCGAATTTCAGATCCGAAGTCTTCAATAAAGCTAAGTACCCCGTTGGGGAAACATTTTTCTTGCCCCAGTCGATGTCAGAAAAAGTTAACAATTGTATTTCTTGTGGGAAGCAAATACCTCATAAGGATTTCCACTCTTACTGTATTCCTTGCCTAGGCCCTGACCACGACGTTGCTAGTTGTTAGTTTTGTGCTAGATTTAACCAACGCACTATTAAGCGTCGGCACGATTTTGCTTTTCATTATTTTGGAAGAAGGTTTAACTACATAATGCCGTCAGAACACCCGACGACCAGAATTCAACGCAAGGATAAAGACCAGGATAAGCATCCAAGGTCCAAAACCGACAACGAGGCCAGTCGCCGGTGCTCAGTGAGGCGCTTTCGCAGCCCCTGACAACCCACTACCTCAGAGCCACAGTTTGCCTCCGACTCCCACGTGGAGACAGCTAGGCCTCTGGATACTCACAGTATTGGCCCTTCGGAAATTAATCCCTCCGATGGGTCCGGAGCCACTGAGCAGGCATCTGCTTCTGAGGGTGTCTTCAGACCTACACAACTTTATATAAGGCCTACTTCAGCATCCACGACAAAGTCTAAAACAGTTTTAAAGACAAGGAAACCAGTACAGCTTATCCAGGACAGGCTTCTATGCCTAAGAAACAGATGCTCAAAATGGCTGAAGACCTAATTACTTTGATCAGGGGTTCCCATCCCCCTCCTGATAAGAGGCCTAGGCAAGACACTGAATATGATTCCTCTGATCAGGTTTCCATTTCCCCTGATTCCTCTTCTTTTCAGGGATATTCTGTTCCTCCCTATGAGGATTCTGATGCTGAAGATTCTATTCTTTCAGCTCCTCCTGAGGACTATTCTTTTGGGGAAATCCTGCATACCATGAGGGAGCATTTCCATTGGGAGAGCCAGGATTATTCTGATTCTAAGAAAAGACTTACAGACTTTCTTTTACTTCCTCAGCACAGACCTCTTGCAATTCCCCCTGTTCTAGACATAGTAGATGATGTTTTTTTTCAGAGTCCGCCTGTCTCCAGACTCTTTACCTCCTGCCCCTGTTAAGCCGGACAGATACTACAGGGTCCCAGACTCCCATAATTTCTTTATAAAAACCCTGCTGCTGACCCAGAAACTATCTCACAGTGTCCCAAAGGGGTCAATGCTGCTTCCAAAAACCCTGTTCCCTCAGACAGAGATTCTAGGGCTTTGGACAGATGGGGGAAAAAAAGTTTACACTTCTGCTACCTTGGCTGTAAGGGCTTTGAATTGTCAGTTTCATATGCTCAAATATCAGCAGTACTTAATGTCTTTGTTAAAACAAAAAAATGTTGACAAATTCTGAATGTTCTGAGAACAAAGATTTGCAGGATTTATTGCATGGAGCTGAACAAGTGGGAAAGCATACTTTGCAATGTGGCTGAGATTCACTGGAGGCCTCGTGCAGGGCCGCAGTTACAGGTTCTCTTATTAGAAAGCATGCTTGGTTAAAGGAACAGAATCTGCCTGATCATGTTAAAGCAAAATTATTATGTTCATAGGTTGATACTAGGCTATCTGCCCTAGGGCATTTATAAGCCTAGCCAGAGTGTGTTTGGCTTTCGCCACCCTTTTAGATTAGTTCACTGTGCCTCTGTATAGTAAGTCACAGAAGGTAGCCCTTTTAAGGTTAGTTTACTGTACTTCTGTCAAGCAGGGACACAGAAGAGATCCCAGGGGTAAACTTACGATCTCCCATCCACTCGTCAAGATTTCTCTTGAAGAGTGTCAGTGAGGGGCTCTGCCTAACATGGATTGGGATTTTGTTCCAGAGAGGGGAGCCTCTGGGATTTGAATCTGTCCCTCCAGCATGTCCTATTTATTTCTGTGCTGAGGTTCAAGTCCCTGGAGCATGTAGCTCTAAGGGATTTGGATTTCCTGAGGTGAAGCATGTCCATTAATTCTGGGTTGGACATGGCTTTATACGTCAGACACAGATCGCCTCTGAGTAGGAGGTACGCAACTGAGTAGAGCTGGAGTTTCTTTAGCCAAACTGCATAGGGCATCTGTTTGAGCCCCTTGATCCTCTTGGTGAGATACTTTTGAGGAATTTCCAGTTGCTGAAGGCGTTGGGTAAGGTACATCCCAAACTGGGCATTGTACTCAATTATGGGCCTGATAAGTGATGAGTAGAGGGGCACAATGACCTCTCTTGATCTAGATGTGAACCCTTTCATGATAAGGTGGGCTATATAGAAGGTCTTTCTAACCACTTTGGCAACGTGATTGTCAAAGGAGAGATTGCTATCTACTTGGGTCCCCAAGTCCCTAATTACTTCTTCCGTACTTAATGGATTACCACCTGTGTGGTAATTTGTGGGCACTTTGTTTTTCCCAAAGGGGATGACTATGCACTTTTTGGCATTTAGCTTTAGGCCATGGCTCTGGCACCAGTTATCCGTCCCTGTGAGACCTTTTTGGAGGATGCTTGTGTCAGCTGGCGAGTCGATTATGGCCCTCGGTTTGCAGTCATCTGCAAACTTTGTCAGCCATAGTCTTCCTGTGTTAGCCTGTACCTCAGAGAAATATATACCGAACAAGAGAGGTCCTATGACTGAGCCTTGTGGGACGCCACTTGTAACTGGTCTAGAGTCTGACATGGCACCTGCAATTCTGACCACGTGGGTTCTATCCCTAAGCCAGTTTGCAACCCATCTTGTGACATAGGGGTTGATATTTAAGCTGGTGAGCTTATTTATGATGCCCGAGTGGGGTATTGTGTCGAAGGCTTTTGCAAGGTCAAGGTAGGCTGTGTGGACTACCTTCCCTTTGTCTATGGCCTTGGTGACTGTTTCAAAGAAATTGACCAGGTTCAAGAGGCAAGATCTGCCCTTAAAGCCGAATTGGGTAGGATCCAGTGTTTGGAGGTTCCCAATGTCTTTGTTTGAGTTCCATGATGATACGCTCCATAACTTTGCAGACCAGGCTAGTCAGGCTTATAGGGCGATAGTTTCCGGGGTCCGTTGTGGCACCACCTTTATGGAATGGGACCACTGTTGCTGTACGCCATTCTTTGGGTACATATCCTGTTGTAAGGCTGAGACTGAACAGTGATTTTAAGTGAGGGTTCAGTTCTTCTTGGAGCTTGTGTAAAACGCAGCCCGGGACACTGTCCGGTCCCATTGATGCTGTGTTTTTTGCTTTGGAGAGGGCAGCTCTCACCTGTGCATCTGTGATGTCAGGGAGGCTACACTCTGTTGGAATAGTCATTTGCTCATTTGGGGGAGGGGGGGGAGAAGTTTGCACTGAACTTGTCTGCCAGGATGTTGGCAGTGTCTGTGGGTTCAGTGTATTTTTTGTCATTTTGCACTAACTCAGAGCATATCTGGGAGTTTCCACCCAGGTTTCTGACATAACTAGAGAAAGCCTTGTGATTATCTTCAGCGTCTTGTGCAGTTTTTCTTTCGAAGCTAGCCTTAGATGATTTTATGAGGGATCGTAGATGTTCTTCGTGTTTCACTGTTGCAGTCATAAGTGTAGGGTACTCCTGCCAGCAGGCAGCCCGAGGTCGGCCAGAATATCAAAGTCTGGGTCCGGCGTCGGCTGTTTCAACCAGAACCCTGACGTCAGAGTGCATGGGTATAAAGCTGACAGCCGACGCCATCTTCTCCAGTCTCTTGCCGTGCGGTGCAAAGCAGTTCGCTAGTTGCTGGTTGGCATTTTCAAGACAATGTGGTGTGATTGTCGTCGGTCCGAAGTTTTCTACTTCTCTTCTCAAAGCTAAGTACCCCATTGGGGAAACTTTTTTCTTGCTCCTCCGATGTCAGAAAAAGTTAATAATTGTGTATCGTGTGGAAAACAAATACCTCATAAAGATTTCCACTCTTACTGTCTACCTTGCTTAGGCCCTGACCACGACGTTTCTTGTAGGTTCTGTGCCAGGTTTAATTCTCACACTATCAAGCGCAGGTACGATTGGGCCTTGAATTACTTCGGTAGACGATTTAATTATAGAATGTCGTTGGATACTTTACCGACTACCGGATTACAGAAGAAGCGCAAAGACAAGGACAGGCCTCCGAGGTCCAAACAGGATACTTTGCAGCCGGAGCCAGCTTCGGGTTCGGCGGTCGTCAGTGAGGCGCTTTTGCAGCCCCTGTCGTCCGCCACTTCAGAACCGATGGCCGACACGGACTCACATGGTGAGCCAACTAGGCCTAGTAATTTGTCTGCTGCAGGACCTTCGGACGTCGCTCCTTCAGATGGGTCCGGAACCGCTGTGCAGGTACCGGCTTCTGAGGGGGTCTTCAGGCCTTCACACATTACTATTTCCACAAAGACAAAAGCTAAGTCAAAGACTCCTGTTAAACCCAGACTTTCTGCTCAAGCTTCTTCGGATTCAACTCCTAAGACTCAGAAGCAATTACTTCGGATGGCTGAGGATTTATTAACTATGATTAGGGGCTCTCACCCTCCTCCTGACAAAAGGCCTAGACAGGATATCCCTTATGATTCCTCTGATCAGGCTTCTGTATCTTCTGTTTCTTCCTCTGATCAGGATTACTCTTTTCCTCCATATGAGGATTTGGATGCAGAGGATTCTGTTCCCTCTGCCTCTCCCCCTGAAGATTTCTCTTTTGGGGAAACCTTGCATGAGATGAGGGAGCATTTTCATTGGGAAGGTCAGGATTATTCTGCTTCCAAAAAGAGACTCTGGGAATTTCTTCTTCTCCCTCAGCACAGGCCTTTAGCTATTCCTCCTGTACTTGACATTGTGGATGATGCCTTCTCTGAAGCTAACTTGAATCCTGATTCCATGCCGCCTGCTCCTTCTAAGCCTGATAGATTTTACAGGGTCCCTGATTCCCATCAATTCTTATTCAAGAACCCTTCTGCTGATCCTGAAACCATTTCGCAGGGTTCCAAGGCTGCTAAGGCCGCCTCCTCTAAGAATCCTATCCCCTCTGAAAAGGATTCTCGTGCCTTGGACAGGTGGGGCAAAAAGGTTTATGCTTCAGCTACCCTTTCTATTAGAGCTTTAAATTGCCAGTTTCACATGTTTAAGTATCAACAGTTTCTTTTATCTGTTTTAAAACAAAGGATTTCTACCTTCCCTGCATGTGCTGAGGACAAGGAATTACAGGATGTGTTGCATGCTACTGAACAAGTTAGCAAACATAGTTTACATTGTGGTTTTGATGCCTTGGAGGCTTCTTGCAGGGCTGCTGCCTCTGGTACTGTTATCAGGAGACATGCTTGGCTTCATGAGCAGAATTTACCTGAACAAGTTAAGGCAAAATTGCTAGATGCCCCTGTTCAGCATGATGTCTTATTTGGGTCTAAGGCTGAGGAGGTTATTAAAAAGATGGAAGAAAAAGCCAAGTCTATGCAGACTGTAAAAGATTTCTTGCAAGTACAGCCTCCTAGATTTTCCAGAAATTGGCCCTCCAAAAATTGGTCTTTTCCCTCCTCTGACAGGCCTCAAAGGGGAAGATATAGATGCTCCAGAGGTCGGGCGCAGGCTCAGGCCTCTTACAGATCTAGACAGTGGACTGCTTCTTCACCCAGAAGGGGGAGAAGACAGATCTCAAACCCAAAGAAAGCAGACTCAATGACTCCCTCTGTTGGGCTTCAGGTCCTCCTTCCCTGGATGCCCCACTCGGAGGAAAACTTTCTCTTTTTTACCAAAATTGGACTCACATTACCCAGGACAAATGGGTGTTAGACGTGATTTTGAAAGGTTACAGATTCCACTTTGACACTCTGCCAAGGCCTTCCGGCTGGCCAGATCTGCCAAAACATCAATGGACAGAGGCCTTAAATCAAGTGGATGCTTTATTAGCCTTAAGAGCCATAGAACCTGTTCCACCTCTAGAGGTGGGGAAAGGTTTTTACTCAAGACTTTTTCTGGTTCCAAGAAAACTAAACTCCTGGAGACCTATTCTGGACCTCTCAATATTAAACAACTTTTTGGAAATTCCAAAATTCAAGATGCTTACACTTCAACAACTTCTTCCAATGCTCTCACAAGATGCTTGGATGGTAACATTGGACTTAAAAGAGGCTTACTTACACGTCCCCATAAGGCAACAATGCAGAAAGTACCTCAGATTCAAGGCAGGCTCGAGACACTTCCAATTCTCTGTACTGCCATTTGGCTTATCTACTGCACCCAGAGTTTTTACCAAATGCCTGGCTCCAGTGGCTTACTGCAGACTTCAGGGGATTCAGATTTACCCCTATCTGGACGACTGTTTAATTCAGGCAGACAGCAAAGACCTTCTACTTCAACACCTACATTTTGTTCAACATCTTCTCCTACTACTGGGATTCTCAGTGAATACGAAAAAGTCACATTTAATTCCTTCTCAACGAATGACCTTCTTGGGAGCTCTTTTGGACACAAGTTTACAGAAAGCCTTCCTCACTCCAGAAAAACAGTTACAGCTGGCTTCAATCTTCAAGACCTTGGCAGCATTGACTCAGCTCACTGCAAGGAAATTCCTGCAGGCTCTGGGCTACATGGCCTCTTGCATTCTGTTGATTCCAAATGCGAGGCTTCACATGAGGAAACTTCAATGGTACCTAAAGAGTGTATGGTCTCAACATTGCCACAGTCTGGATACAATGATTCCACTGATTCCCTGCCTCCAGAAGGAATTCCTTTGGTGGTCCAGGGCGTGTGTTTTGAACGAAGGCAAGCCCTTTCGTCTACTTCAACCTACTCGGATCATAACCACGGACGCCTCGGATTATGCATGGGGAGCTCATTTTCTAGACAAATGCCAACAGGGTTCTTGGACAAACAAACACCTTCTATGGCACATCAACTTGAAAGAAATGTTAGCAGTCCAAAATGCTGTTCTAGCCTTCCAGACTCTTTTGAAGCCAGGACCTCTGGTAATTCGAACAGACAATACCACAGTCATGTGGTGCATAAACAAGCAAGGGGGCTCTCACTCTTACCCCCTTTGCAGACTTGCCATGACCTTATGGGATACAGCCCTAAATTTGAATCTGAATCTTCAGGCACAATTTATTCCAGGAAAACAAAATCTCTTAGCAGACAGCTTAAGCAGAAACATTTTGGATCCTCACGAATGGATGTTGGACCCCAACTTATTCAGCAAGATAACTGCAGTTTGGGGCTGTCCTCAAATAGATCTGTTTGCATCCCATCTCAACCATCAGTTGCCTCTCTTTTGCACCAGGTCCTTCCACAAGACAGCTTGGAAAGTGGATGCCCTGTCCTTCAGCTGGAGGAATCTTTCGGGATATGCCTTCCCTCCTCTTCCTGTTCTGCCTCGTGTATTGCTAAAGATAAAGCTAGACAAACCCAGACTGATCATTTTGATGGCTCCAAATTGGCCTCGTCAGTTTTGGTACCCTACTCTACTGCACCTTTCCTTGGCCCCTCCTTGGAGTCTTCCTCTGACCCATTCTCTACTATCCCAGCATCAGGGTCGGGTATTTCACTCTCAAATCAAGACTCTCTGTCTAGCAGCTTGGCTCATCAAAGGCAATTGATTCCTTCTTCTCTTCCTAAATAAGTTTTGGATGTTCTTTTGGAAGCTAGGCGTCCAAGTACAAGGAAATCTTATGCTTCTAAATGGAAAAGATTTTGTATTTGGATGCAAGATCGTGGCTCTGATCCTTCAATACCTGATATCTCATCTATTTTACTTTATCTCTCAGACCTTTTGATTAAAGGTCTTTCATTTTCTTCCATTAAAATTCATGCTTCTGCTATTTCAGCACATTTCAGTTGTGATCCCCCCATTTTTTCCCACCAGTTGGTCAGACAATTTCTGAGAGGAGCTAAGAATTTAAAACCTCCTAGATCTCCTCCTGTCCCTCCTTGGGATCTCAACTATGTCTTGGAAAAGCTTACTTTGCCTCCTTTTGAGCCTGCTGCCTCTGCGGACATTAAGTTCTTATCCTGGAAGACAGCTATCTTGTTGGCCTTGACTTCTGCCAGAAGGGTGTCTGAGTTACAAGCCCTCATGGCCGTGGAACCATACCTCATTTTCCATCAGGACAGAGTTTCCTTGAGGACCAATCCTACTTTTATGCCTAAGGTTGTTTCGAGAGTGGCTCTAAATCAGACCATTCACCTTCCTACCTTTTTTCCAAAACCCCAAAATAGGGGGGAAAGGATTTTGCATTCATTGGACGTACACAGGCAACTACGTTTTTACCTGGACAAAACTAAAAGTTTCAGAAAATCAGATCAATTGCTTATTTCTTTTGCTTCCAGTTCTCTTGGTAAAGCCATTTCTAAGCAAACTATTTCCAAATGGATTGCTCATGGAATAAGATATTGTTACTCTCTTTATGGAAAACAGATTCCAGGTACCGTCAGGACTCATTCTACTAGATCAGCTGCCACTTCAGCAGCCTTTCTCAGAGGAGTTCCTACCAAGGACATTCTGGAGGCTGCCACTTGGAGTTCTGTGCATACTTTTTCCAAGCACTATAACCTCCCTTTGTACTCTAAGTCTAGGGCAGGCTTTGTCTCTGCTGTCTTGCAGGGTCTTCTAGCTGCTCCTCCTACTTCATAACCTCCTCCCGTATTCTCAGCTTTGGGATTCTACCCTACAGTTATGACTGCAACAGTGAAACACGAAGAACATAGTACAGTTGTGTATACCTACCATAAATGTAGATGTTCGAGTGTCTTCACTGTTGCAGTCGGTGTTTCCCTCCCTCCTGACCCCTCTTGTTTCTATTTGCTTACTGCCTTTCCTTTTCCACTACCTTTCTGGTGTATTTGTTTCCCTTGGGACACCTTTTGGTTTTATGGGGGCTTCTGACATCAGGGGCAAGAAAGGCTGGAGAAGATGGCGTCGGCTGTCAGCTTTATACCCATGCGCTCTGACGTCAGGGTTCTGGCTGAAACAGCCGATGCCGGACCCAGACTTTGATATTCTAGCCGACCTTGGGCTGCCTGCCGGCAGGAGTACCCTACAGTTATGACTGCAACAGTGAAGACACTCGAACATCTACATTTATGGTAGGTATACACAACTGTACTTTTCTTGCTATTACTGATCAGAGTTGCTTTACCTTTCAGGGATTTTGCTCTATCATGTAGTAGCTTCCTCCTTCTGTTGTACAGCTTATTTATGGCAGGGGTCCACCAGACAGGTCTCCTGCCTTTGGAGGAGTGTGTCTTGGTTTTATTTGGGATAGCACGATCCATGCATTCCTGTAGGTATCCATAGAATGCGTTTGTAAAGGATTCTGCAGTTTGGGCCGTATTTTCCACTGGCCCTGGGGCTTTGAAGGATTCCACCTCGGTTTTGAGAAGTGGGAAGTTTGCTTTTGAGAAGTTTTTGACCGTGGTTTCCTTTGCTGGGGGTGGGGATGCGATATGGATGTCCATAGTGATTAATTTATGGTCATATCTTATCAATGAGGGGTATACCTCTGGTATGGAACATAGAGTCCCCATGTTGGTGACGATCGGGTCCAATATGTTTTCCCCTCTTGTGGGAGTGGTGACCAGTTGTTCCATAGCATTTGAGTTTATAAATTCTAGGAACCGTTGGGCTAGGGTGTTGGGGCTTAAGTAGTGATCCCAGTCTATGTTTGGGTAGTTAGTCACCCAATATAATGGTGTTTGGAGAGACTTTCATATTCTCCAGTGTCTTCAGGAAAGCCGAGTGGGGTTCCTGAGTTTGGGAGGGTGGTCTGTAGCAGGCTACAAACTGGAAGGCAGTTTTACCCACTGTTAGTTGCACATGGATGGTCTCAGATGCTTTGTGCAGTGCCACTAGCCTGGAGGTATGGGTATCTTTGAATATGGATACTCCCCCACCTCTTGTGGTTTGGTCCGGGTTTTGGGGCCGAAAAGCATGGTATGAAGTATAGCCTGGTAGTGCTGGGGTGCTCTCGGGAGCCTTGAACCAGGTTTCTGCTACTGCACAGATATCAGTATTCTCCATACTGAGGAGAGCCTCGAGTGCATGCATCTTGAGGTTTAGACTTCTGGCGTTGAGCAGCATTACCCTTAGTTTCTTTTTCCTTGTGTTGTCTAAGGAGGTGGGTTTGTCTTTTGAGCCTTGCCTAAAAAAGGCACTATGGGGGTGGCAAGAGCCTTGGCCAGTATTCGAAAACCCAGGGGTGACAGGTGCAAGCCGTCCCTAGAGAAGCAACGTGGCTTGTCAAGCATGTCATCCCAGGCTGACAGACACTGGATCCCCTTTGAGTGACACCAGTACTTTAGCCAATTGTTGAAATTGATAATTTTGTCTTTATACTGTGGTATCATTCTTGGTGAGGGTAAGATGCTACTCAAGGTCAGGGTCATACCGGCCTGTGCCACATGATCAGAGAGCTCCTCTATGTCTCTTTTAATGTAATCTAGGAAGGTACGTCTCAGGTCATTCCCACCAGCATGGACAATGATGGAGTCATATTTGTACTTGCTTTGGAGTGACCTGAGTGCTTGTGTTATGTGGCGGATCCTGGCACCCGACAGGCAGCTTACATTGACCTTCTCCTTGTTCAGCCTGGTGAGAGGGACGTCAGTGTGTCTGACAATAGAGTCACCTATTACAAGTGTATTAGGTGTGTTGTTTAGCCTTAAGGGCTGTGACTGTGTGGCACACTGACTTTGTGAACTGTGTGATACGTGGGTATTGTTGTGGGGTAGCAGTTGCTTGGATGTCTGCTTTGGAGGTCTCTGTTGCATGGGCAGATTTTTATTTAGAGCCTCCGAGTATGTTTTTGTGTGTTTGGTTTGCTGTTGCGATAGGTCTATGTGAGACTGGATTTGTGGTGTGTGTGATTACCTTTTCCTCCAGACTGACCATGCCAGTACTATGCTGCGAGAGCTCAGCCTCCAGTTTGGCTATATAGTTGCATCTCTCACATATATGTGAGGTTGTTGGGAAGAGGAGAGGGTGGTCTGTGTACATAAGGCAGTTGTAACATTGCCTCAAGATTCCCATATTCACCAGCTGGACTGGAGAGTAAACCTGAAACTGACTTTTGGACATGCCAGAATAGTATAAGGAATTAGTTTTTGACTTGATCAAAAAGGACCAATAGGGAGCCAAGTACTTAAAGGGAGTATAAGAGGGTGTAGTACTTTAGTTTATTAGTGCTTACTTATAAGACACTTATCCTAGCTACTGCTGGGTTTTAGAAGGAAAATAGAGTGCTTACTTTGAGATTTGGAACAGTTCTAAGGGAAAAAGTGAAGAGCAGACTTTGTGGAGCCGGGAATAGTTTAAACCTGATTAAGTGGCGCTGCCCAATGCTGCACTATGCGCAAAAGAGGGTTTTAAGAGAAGGGGGATCAAGGAGTTTGGAAATGACTCAAAATGGCCAATAAAACTACAGTTTCTAAGCAGTAACCACTCCCACAGGGGCAGGCAGGCTGTTCAGTATTTACCACTGCCACTGATGAACACAAGAGACTTCCCTTTAGCCCAAGCAAGCAATGGCCTCCAAGAAGCTTACAGACAGTTCAGAACAGCAAATCTGTAACTGAACTTTTTTTAAATTTCAAAAAGTGGGGAAAAAAGCAAAATTTTTTTTTTTGTTTTGTTTTTGTTTAAAGATAGCAGAGATACACAAGTAGCAACAACTTAGAACAGTGCAATAAATGACCCCAATACTTGAGTGCTAGGCCAGAGACAGGTAAAATGCAAGTTTTAAGAAAAACAATTTTAAAATAAGTGCAACACAGGAAATGCAGTAAACAGGCTATAGATGTGTTCTAAATACAGTTCCTAATACAGATATCAAGTTTAGCAAGCTGGAAAACGCCAAAAAGTAGGCGGCAATGCAGAAATCTTAACAAATAATCTAAAGAAAAATACTTAATCTCAAAAGTGGCTCCTTTCTTCTCTCAGCATTTTCTCCTCTTGGTGGGTGCTTCACCAACAGCCAACAAGTCTGAAAAGACGCCAAAACCACGAGGCAATCGGGTTTTAAGAGAGGGGGATCAAGGAGTTTGGAATTGACCCAAAATGGCCAATAAAACTACAGTTTCTAGGCAGTAACCACTCCCACAGGGGCAGGCAGGCTGTTCAGTGTTTACCACTGCCACTGATGAACACAGAGACTTCCCTTTAGCCCAAGCAAGCAATGACCTCCAAGAAACTTACAAACAGTTCAGAACAGCAAATCTGTAACTGAACTTTTTTTTTTAAATCTCAGAAAGTGGGGGAAAAAAGCAAGATTTTTTTTTTTTTTTTTTTTTTTTTAAAGATAGCAGAGATACACAAGTAGCAACAAGTTAGAACAGTGCAATAAATGACCCCACACTTGAGTGCTAGGCCAGAGACAGGTAAACTGCAAGTTTTAAGGGAAAAAAAACTATTTTAAAATAAGTGCAACACAGGAAATGCAGTAAACAGGCTATAGATGTGTTCTAAATAAAGTTCCTAATACAGATATCAAGTTTAGCAAGCTGGAAAATGCTTCAAAATGAACTTAAGGCATGCAGCTGGTCAGTACTAAAAAGTCTCCCCCTAGATGAAGCAGTAACATACTTTAACACCATATTCCTTGGTATTCTTAACTTCCATGCTCCCAGTCGCTCTATTAGAACCAAAGTTAATGTTACACCATGGCTTTCTAAAGATACCAAAACCATAATTTCACTTAGAAACAAAGCATGGGCCACCTACCGAAAAACAAAAGCCCCACTTGAACAACTAAGATTTAGACAGCTAAGGAATGACACCAAAAAAATCCATAACCTTAGTCAAAAAGAACGACTACTACCATCTACTGCAAAAACACAAAACTACCACTCCAACCCCTCAGCCTCCCAACAGAAATCCCCAGTAGACATTGCTAATAACTTCAGCAGCTTCTTCACAGAGACTATCCAGTCTCTAGCCAGCCAACTCTCTCCCAATGGCTCTAATTGTAATGCAGACACACCCAGTACCCAAACATACTTTACCTTCCAACTTGTTCCTACTCAACTTTATTCATGCCCTACTTAAGAAGCTAAGACCCACCATCCTGGCTGGCGACTTCCTCCCAGCAGACTTATCTGCAAAAGGCTGCTAACACCATAGCATACCCAATCTCAATCTTGATCAACAGAGCTATATCTGAAGCTACTGTACCCACTGTATGGAAAATCTCCCATGTCATACCTCTCCATAAAGGAGGCAGTTCCACCGAACTGTCAAACTTTAGACCCGTAGCTATTCTGTCACCTCCAGCTAACATTATGGAGGTGTGTACAGATACAGCTCATGCACTACCTCACACAGAACAAGCTGCTGTTCAACTTTCAGCATGGCTTTAAGCCCCACACCACAGTACTACTTCTGCCCTCCTCTCTTTCTCTAACGTCATTAACCACAACCGCAATAATAATAAACTATCCTCAGCACTCTTTCCAGATTTATCCAAGGCTTTTGACGTGGTTGACCACAAAATGCTTATAAATACCTAAAAGGCCTTCTTAAACAACCATGCACTCCAGTGGTTTCAATCCTACCTGCAGAACAGGCAGTCCTATGGCAGGACAGCTATCATCTCACCTACCCATCACATTGAGTCCCCCAGGGCTCGATATTAGGACCCTTTCTTTTCTCCATCTTTATCAACAACCTTCATTCAGTCATCCCAGATGCTACCTGCATTCAATATGCAGGTGACTCCACCTTGATTTGTTCTGACACCTCACCAGCTACTTTATTCACATTAACCCAAAATACCTTCAATACAGTGGAAAAATGTCTCTCCAACATCTAATCCTAAACCCCAACAAAACTAAGCTGCTCCTCTTCTCCCCCACATGCAGGACCCCCCTGCCATCCTTCAACATAACCGCTAACAATGGCACTATCATCTCCCCAAAAGCCCAAACTGAACTATTGGGTGTCGTTGATGACCTGAAGTTTGATGTGCATATCAATCAAACTAAAACTATCAAAACCATTAATGAAAAACTTGGCTGTCTTTACAGAATCAAACCTTTCCTTACCCCACTTGCTAGAACTGCAATTGCACGTTCCCATCTACTATCAACTCTTCTCTATGCCTCACCTCTATTTTCCAACTTAAACAAAACAGATCTTAATAAATTGTGATCCTGCTATAACCACATTGCCAGATTTGCTACTGGCACAGCCTACCAGACACACTGCTGTCACAACCTAAATCGCCTAGGATGGCTTGAACTGCCTAGCCTACTGCAGTTCAACCAGCTAATAGTAGCACATAAAGGCCTTTACTAACCAGAAAATACACCTGCACTAAAAAATATTATCAGCCCCTACACCAGCACCCAGCCACTGCGATCATCCACTAGTCTCTTAGTTCAAATATACAAATCCAAATTACTCAGCTGGGGACTCTGTTTGCCAACTCTGTTGGAAAAACATGGAACAGACTCCCAGCTGACTTGAACCTAGAACCCTCACTAACTCGATTCAAAAACAAACTCAAGAAATGCTTCAAAACTCATTGGTTATGTCCTTGAACTACAACTCCTAGTGACCTCTCTATTTCTTAGGTGCCTTACCTTCAACTACTTCTAACTTTTTTCTACCACTCCATTTCAGGAAGGGTCAATTGTGTAACTGCTGCTCAATGGGTTATAAACATGAATGTAATATTATGTATATATAACTTTGAAAATAATGTTATGTTTTGTAAAGTGTTTTATAATAAGTTAGTACTATATGTGCTAAATGCTGGTATTACTTATGACTGTAATCTGCTTGAAACTAGCATTTACTAAATGTTCAATGTGTATTATTATCTTGGAGCTTTTCTCCCCGGGCCTTCGCCTAAAATGGACATATATCCAGTCGGACTGTCCCGGTCAACAAATGTAAAATAAATAAACTTGGATGTCAACTCTATTGTTTTAATTCAACAAATTACTAATGAAGGTCTTTTATCTGCGGTGGTGCAGCGGTAGCGTTGTTGCCTCACAGCAAGAGGTTTTCCCATTCACTTCTCGGCTGGAGTGCGAGGAGAGTCTTCTGTGTGGAGTCTGCATGTCCTCCCCGCGGTTGGGTGGACGTTCAAAAGACATGCATAAATGGGCGTGTCTTCGTTGAAGGTTGAACGTTGAGCTGGCACCTTGGCGTTCGTGAAAATCTACTGCCAATCATTAGCGGACCGGAGTTCCACTGTGGCGACCCCTAACCGGGAAAAGCCGAAAGACAACAACTAATAAAAGTCTTTTATTAGTCCTCAGTTATTTTAAATAGCTCACTTTTTTCATTTTTTATTTAATTATCCAATCACCTGTTTACAGATTCACTCAACCCCCACAGTCTGTCCATAATTTATTCATAATCTACAAATTTGTTTTTTCAACTAATACATATGTTTTTTGACAACCTGATTAATAAGATGTATTAAATATTAACATATATATTTTTTCTAATAGAAAGGTGTGACAATAGGATCAGTCATGTGTTTTATTATGTAATGAATGGCAGGATGTGATATCACATAGAAGGAAATATGGGAGAATGCAGATTTTAAACTTATTTTCTGATAAAGTCCTAATGACAGGATGGAAATGCTTGTGTGTGTAGTGAAATTAATCTCTTGGTTTTGGGAATAAAATTAGTGTCTTATGTTAGAATTTTGAGTCTGTGCTTTGTTACTGGCTTTTGGCAGTGTGAATATTTTTGGTTTCTTGGTACTTGCTTTTTCACACTGAAATACTGCTCATTGTTCTGATTTACAGTGGCTAAGCTAGTGCTAGTAGTAAAGCTGGATTTATTTAGATAGTCAGATACTTGTTCTCATATCAGATACAAGGTGCTACAGCTGATACAGAATTAAATTGATGAGAAAGTGGTCAGAGTGAAAAGGGACATGTAAAGATGTTGCTCAAAGGCAAGGAGATGTCAAGCAAGGACTATGCTGTGAAAAGGAGAACTTCTGAGGTTTTGTAATTTATTTTCATGTTATGCTTCCCACCACATAGCTGCCTAGTACACTAGTTAAAACTGCATGTTTGGGCAACATTTTATTACACTTCCTGTGTATTAGTGTAAGAGTATTTTTGTGCTTCTGTGAGAAGTAAGATTCTATATAATTCAGAGAACTCAATATTCTGGTAATAGGTGTGAAAGCTAAAGGGTAGCTAAACAAATTGGAAACATCGCTGGGCACCATTGACATTGGTGGATAACAGAACATGTACACTTATGTCTGTTGCTGGATAACACGTGGGCATATCGAATGGGAATGTAAGTCATGATTTGATGAAGAGGTATTTCAACAGATGTTGTTGCATTTTCACATTCTAGACTTTGATCAGTATGAGCCCAGTTTAATTCATAAGAAATCAAAATATGATGTCATTAAAGTATCAGGATATAAAAAAGGGTAGCACAGTGACAAAGTAAGAGGTTGTCCAGTTTGGTTCTTGCTTGGGGGTGCCTACTATGTGGAGGCCAGAGCTCCCAGTTTCCTCCCATCTCCTAAAGACATTCAGTAGGTTGATTGGTGATCCTCCAAATTGGCCTTAAATGTATTGAGGGGTGTGGGTGTGTATTTGGTGATAGACTAGCACAATGCTCATAATTTGCTTCAAAGCATTGTAGTCAGATAGTTGCTGGTATATGCTCCAGCATCCCCAAAACTCTTACTTATTGGTATAAACTCCATCATCCCCACAACCCTATAAAATGAGAAAATGTTTTTTCAGCAAATGGATGGATAGATGAATGAAAAAAATCTGTTCGATGTCCTGCCCATGTCACTGTTGCAGTATTCATAACCTAAGGGATCCCCTGCCAAGGATAAACCAAAGTCTGGCCAGTATACCAAAGCCTTTAATACTTGTAGGCAGTATATGTCTCACATGTGCTCCCCCTGCAAGGTGTAGGGCATAAGGGTGACGTACAGACATACACACTCAGAACTTCTTTGCCGCCAGTCAGCATGCCATCATCTGTTGGTCTTAATGCCCTTCTGCTGCTCTGGTTACCAAGCCATGAAAAGTAAGTGCCCCATTGGGGTTTATTCTTATCTTTCTTTTTTATTTAGTGCTGTTGGGTTCATGTCATCCAAAAATTGAAATGTTAGTGGAAGAGGCAAATCTCCCCATAAAGACTATCGTAACCAGTGTCTTTTCTGTTTGGGTGCTTCCCATACCCATAAGCAGTGTCCTATCTGCCAGGCTTTTGTCCCTAAGACCAAGTGTAGTTGTCTCTCCTCTTTATTTATCTCGAAAACCAACATCTTAAGCTGTTGGCATAGGGGTGCTATGGCGGAATCTTTCCATCCCAAGGGTCAGCCATCTGCCAAGAAAAAGGCCAAAAAACACCTGTCTCATGCAGCTGCTGTCCACCCTTCCCAGGATGTCTCTCTCAAGACTTGTGAAAGCCCAGAGGATCATTCAGCAGTTGCCTTATGTTCCTCTGCCATGAACCCTGTCAGAAGCAGTCATGGATCCAGCTTCTCGCATGTCCTCAGAGGCTTTACAAATGTCTGCTCCTGATGTTGAGGGGGGGGACCTTAGCTAATTATATCCTAGAGACTGAGGAGGATTCTGCAGATCTTAGTAAGGTAGGAGATTCCTCCTATGTTTATTAAATATCACCAGAGGTCTGACCCTCCGAGGGTGTTTCGTGCAGACATCCCGCAGGAAAAGAAACAGAACACCAAACTACTGTTAAGGATCCCCAATGTGAATGGTAGGATTTTATCTGTTATTTAATGCTTTTAATAGCTTTAAAGCCACCTCAGAGGGTACCTGTGCCTACTCCTCCCTGGTCTTCCACTCTTCTTAAAAGACCCAGTGAACAAGATTCTTCACATGAGGATCTGGATTCTGTGGAAGAATCCCTGGCTTACTCTTCTCAAATTACTTCCCCCTTGGACTACGTTTCAGAGGAAGAGTATTCTATTAGTCTAGGTTCCCCTTTGGAGGAACCCTATTTTGGGGATGATGTTGCCTGCATGATGGAATTCTTTAAATGGGATTATTATCATGTCTCTGACATTCAGAAAAGGTATTATGAGCCCCTCCAGATGGAATTTCCTAATCTGTCGTTTCTTACTCTGTTTTGACTGGATTCCTGAATATCTTTTCATGTGCTTCTGTGACCTCTGATTCACAGTCCCCTACACACAAAAAACTTGATAGAATCTGATGATGTCCTTTTCATTCTTCCTCACTAATGGGTTTAGATCTGATCTGACTCAGTTGTATATACTAGATTTTTGGATCCAGCTCTCAAGCTCCTCCCTCTACCCATAATGCTGTATTCCATCCCCATTGCCTCGGATCTCGTTTGCCACCATCATGGTCAGACTTAGGTTCCACTCTCGAGCATTTTAAACAGTTTTTTCATCTGATTGTTAAATTGTTTGCAGTTAAACTTTGCTAGTTTTTCCTTACATCCTCCCTCTTAGTTATCGCTGGCATTAGGGATTTCTTGAATTTTTCTTTGACCTTGCTAGTAACTTTTTAGTAGCCTTCGTACCATTGTTGGTACCTTCCTTTACTTGTCAGGTATTTCTTAAATATTGTAGCTGATATTTTTTCCTTCTTTCTCTTTCTAGGCTTTTTGTTATTATAATTACCGTTTTTTTTTTCCTGGTAATTCCATTATAACAGCTATCCTTTCAAAAAAAAAAAAGTTTTTTTTTCTGATTACTGTTTTTGCTTAGTTCAGGGGTTCTCTTTTCAGCTATATCGGAGAAACCAACCAGGTTTAAAAAGTGCACTTCTTGTGGGCATAAGATCCCAAATTCTGTTGCCTGAAAGAAGTGCATTTATTGTCTGCGACCATACCATCTTAACACAGCTTGTTTAGTATGCTCTACTTTTAATCCCAGAGCTTTGGCTGACAGGAGTAATAAGCTTATCCTTAGAGAGATTCCGATGCCTGAAAGAAGTGCGTTTATTGTATGGGACCCAGACCATCTTAACACGGTTTGTTCAGTATGCTCTACTTTTAATCCCAAAGCTTTGGCTGACAGGAGTGATAAGTTTATCCTTAGAGATTTACTTCCTGCTTCTTCTGGGGCTCAAATCCCCTCCAAAGCATCCAAATCTGTTTCTTTGGCAGCCAGAAAAAGGTCTCCTCTGAAGTCCCCAAGGGCTTCCTTGGAGCCAATTGAAAACGGATCTGATATCCTCGGATCCTAAATCTCTTGGTCTTCCCTCAGATCCAAAGTCATCCTCGGATCCAAAAGGGTTGGCTCGCTTAATTATATCTCCCTTGCTTCTACTACGACTTCTCCAGATCCTAAACCCTTGGATCCAAGAACCAGTACATGTCACAGAAGCTGTACTCCAGAGTATGCATTCTCCTCCTCTGTCCACTCAGTTACTTCTAACCCCAAAGAGACACACTCGACCCCCTTCCACAATGTCTACTAGGTCGTCCAGAAAACAGTCTGAGGCAGATGTGGATAGGATGATGCATACATTCCTCAGACCACAGGGGTTCTGCCAGCTCCATCCCCTACTGGATCCATGAGTGTGCCTACAAAGTCCATAGTTTCTCCCTCTCTGATCTGAACTGTGGTTTCCGGGTCCCAGGATCCAAGATCTCAGAGTTTCGGCATCGGATCTGAGGATATTTCCTTCCTCCACTCCGAGAATTTCCCTGACTGGCTCTGCTCCGATACCCTCAGATCAGAGCAGGTCTCAGAGCTGAGATGTCAGCACTGAATATGAGAGGTTGGATTCAGATCTATTTTTGTCAGATTTGTCCCTTCCCATCAGGGCTTTGGGCCTGGACAGTTTGGATCTGATTCTTCCCCTTGAGGCTCAGATCTGGAGGTTCCTTCCTCGGATGCGTCGGCTCCAAGGTGGGGGGGGGTTCCCCTGGTCCCTCTGCTTTCAAGGTGGTAGAAAGGGCTTTCTCCTTTCACAGAGAACTGTCCTCTCGTGTCTCACATCCTATCCCCTATCTTTCATTTATTCTGAGCTCTTGAGTTCATCAGGCCTACTCCACAGGGACAGCCAATTCCAGCTAGTCTCCAGTCAGTTCCACTTGAGGACTCCCCCTCTCTTCCTATACCTCCCCTGAACATACCACAGAGGAGGTTCCTTGGAAAAGGAGACACATAGACTCCCTCATGGAGTTTCTCATGGAAGACACTGATGATGATGGAGAAGGATCCCCCAGGCCATAACCTGATGACATCCCCTTTGGAGATATTCTAGAAATTCTTAAGCAGAAAGGTGGCTGGTCATCCTAAACTCCTTCTCCTGAAAAATCAGTGTTCCTGGAAGCTTGTGGTGCTTGATCATCTATGTCTTGGATCTTGGCTGACCCCCCCCCCCCAGGTAGATGAACTTATTGACCTGGTTTCCCACCAGGCATGGAAGGAGCTGGACACTGTTGAGTCCATACCCAAGCTCCCAGACAAATTTTTGGGCCCTCCTACAGAACATCCACACTGGAGCAAAGGAGCCCCTGCTGATGCTATGTTGGTGGCAAGAGTCACTAAAACAGAGCTGGCAGAGCAGAGGTAGTCTGTCCATCCTCTGAGCAGGGAGTCCAGAGCATTGGACAGCTTTGGAAAGCAAGTGTTCGCCTCAGCTACCTTCACTCTGAGGTCACTTAATTATTTGGCACATTTTAGTAGGCTGCAGAGAGATTTAAACTCTCTTGAGTCAATGTCTGCTGAGGATTTCAAAAGGTCTTCATCTCAGCTGGCCACTCTTTTGTCTATTTCAGATGTGTAGATGAGGATAATCTCTCATACATCTGAAGGTACCCCATGAGCTGCCAGTTCAGTTATTGACATAAGGAGACATGCCTGGATGCAGCTGTGAGACTTTGCGGAACCCTTTAAGATGTCTTTTATTAAAGGCCCATTAGATGGCACTTCCTTGTTTGGGCTGTCAGTCAAAGATACCCTTACCAACATTGCCCTAGAGGCAGAGGAAGCCCCAGCATCAGAGTTTTAGAGATTCCATTTCAGATGAGCCCTATCAGCGCTCCTGAAGCACTGCCTACCTGTTCAATTCTGGAGGCAGTCCGGTTTGATTCTCTTTGCATCTGGATGCATGGGCAAATATCACAAAAGACTTATGGGTGCTAAGAATAATATTCAGAGGTTACTACACACACTTTTCCTTCTTCCTTGTTAGGGGAAGAAACTTCCCAATGTTCCACCCAGTCAGGAAGGAAGTAGCACAAGAAATACAAAAGCCACTAGAAAAAAAGTCATCCAGCACGTTCCACCAGACCAGATAAGATCCAGAACTTACTCACACTTCTTTTTAGTGCCAAAGAAAACAGAGGATCTCGGTCCAATTTTGGATCTAAGCAGTTTGAACCTGCATGTGAAGAAGACAAAGTTCTGAATGGTCACGGTTCAGTCCATCCTGCCTTTTCTGTGCAAGGACAACTGGATGTGCTCAACAGACCTTCAGGATGCTTACTATCACATACAAATAGACAGACGATCCAGAAAGCATCTTTGCATTTGGCTGGGAGCCAGTCATTACCAATTCAGAGCTCTGCCCTTTGGACTCACTACAGCCCCCAGGGTTTTTACCAAATGCATGTCAGTAGTGGCAGCTCACTTGAGACTCAAAGGATTCCAGCTGTTTCCATATCTAGATGATTGACTCCTCACCACCTCCTCCATGCATCAACTTCTACAAGCCAGGACTGTTTGCTTCAGACTTGCAACACCTTGGGTATTGCAGTCAATCTTGGCAAATCACAGCTTGCACAAGTTCAGAGCCTGTAATTCATTGGAATGCTTCTAAATACTACAACTCAAGTGGCATGTTTACCCTTCCACTGTATCACTTCTATAAGATGTCAGGTGCAGGATATCCTTTCATAGGCTGGTACTAGGCTATCGACCCTAAGGCCTATACAAGCCTAGCCATAACAATTCCCTGGATATTTCTTCCCACAATATTTACTTCCCTGGACCCCTGCCTAGCAGGGTGACTGACGTGATCCCTGGGGTGAATTTCCTGTCTCCCATTCAATCGTCAAGGTTCCTTTTGGAGAGAGCCAAGGAGGTGCTCTGCTTGACTTGTATGGGCAGTCTCTATTCCAGAGTATGGGGAGTCTCTGGGTCAGGAACCTATCTCTCCAGCATGTTTTGTTCATTGTGATGACAAGGTTTAGATCCCTGGAGCGTGTGGCTCTGAGGGATTTGGATTTCTTTAAGTGGAGCATGTCCAACAGCTCAGGGTTTGACATGGCCCTGTATGTTAAGCAGAGATCGCCTCTGAGTAGATGATATGCCAAAGAGTATAGCCGGAGTTTTTTTAGGTGGTCAGCATAGGGCATCTGCTTTAGGCCTGTGATTCTTTTAGTGAGGTATTTCTGTGGCCTTTCCAGCTGTTGCAGATGTCTTGTGAGGTACATACATGGGTCTAATGAGGGATGAGTACAGTGGGACAATGACCTCCTTTTTTTGGATGAAAAGCCCATAGTGATGAGGTGTGCCACATAGAAGGATTTCCTGACTGTTGTGGCGATGTGGTTATCGAAGGTGAGACCACTGTCTACCTGTGTCCCTAAGTCTCTCATCACACTTTCAGTGTTTAGTGTACTGCCACCTATGTGGTAATTCATGGGTGCATGTTTTTTCCCAAAGGGGATAACTATACATTTCTTGGCATTAAGCTGAGCCCATGGCTCTGGCACCAAGCATCTGTTTCTGTAAGGCCCTTTTGTAGAATATCCATATCATTTGGAGATTCAGTCATGGCTCCCAGTTTGCAGTCATCTGCGAACTTTGTTAGCCAGAGTCTCTTAGTGTGTTGGCCTGTACTTCAGAGAAGTAGATGCCAAACAAGAGTGGTCACAGGACTGAACCCTGAGGTACTTCACTTGTCTAGAGCTGGATTTGGAGTCGGCTACTTTTACAGTCTGGGTTCTGTCAGTAAGCCAGTTGGCAACCCATCGAGTGATGTAGGGATTTATGCCCAGCTTAGTAAGTTTATCTATGATTCCAGAGTGGGGGGGTGTCGAAGGCCTTGGCAAGGTAAAGATAGGCTGTGTGGACCACCTTTCCCTCGTCCACAGCTCTGGAGACTGATTTGAAGAAGTCAATCAGGTTCAGGAGACCAGATCGGCCCTTCACGAACCCAAACTGGGTGGGGTCCAGTGTTTGAAGGTTGTCAGTGTCTTTGTTTATAAGTTCCATGATAACGCGTTCCATGCCCTTGCAGATCAGGCCTGTCAGACTGATGGGACGGTAGTTCCAGGATCCAAGGTGGATCCCCCCTTGTGGAGTGGGTTAACTGTAGCTGTGCGCCACTCAGTGGGCACAAAGCCTGAGGTGAGGCTATGATTAACATGACACTTAGGTGAGGTGCCAGTTCATTTTGTAGTTCATGTAGTACATAGCCCGGGATGCCGTCTGGTCCCATGGATGCTGTATTCTTAGCTTTGGAGAGTGCAATTTCTACCTGTGTGGCCATGATTACAGGAATTTGGCAATCTTTTGGTACTGAGGTGGGCCCTTTAGGGGGTGAGAGAGCGGTGAAGTTTGCACTAAATCGATCTTCCAGTATATTGGCAATATCCTTGGGATCAGTGTATTTAATGCCATTCTGTTGTAGCTCAGAGCAGATCTGAGCATTGCCATTTAGATTCTTAACATAACTATAAAATGCCTTGTGGTTGTCTTTGGAATCTTTGGCAATTTTATTTTCTTGACTAGCTTTGGAGGATTTTATGAGGGATCTCAGCTTCTTACTGAGGCTGGTAAGGGAGTTTTTTGCATCCTGGGATTTTCCTCTTTTTTGCAACAGTTTCTTCCTTCTGTTGTATAGTTTGTTTATGACAGGAGACCATCAGATTGGCTTCCTTTTTTTGGAGGAGAGCATCTTGGTTCTATTTGGGATAGCATGATTCATTCACAAGTGGATGTGGTTGTACAGTGCATTAGTGTAGGATTCAGCAGTCGAACTTTCAGCTCCTGTCTGCATGGGTGTCATGAAGTTTGTCACTTCTGACTTGAGTAGCATGAAGTTGGATTTGGAGAAGTTTTTAATGGAGGTTTCCGTACTGGGGGTGGGATGTGGATGCCAAGTGTGATTTGCTTATGGTCAGATATGACCAATGAGAGGGTGACCACTGGTGTGGAGCATTTGTCTCCCATGTTGGTAATGACCAGGTCTAGGATATTGGAGCCCCTGGTGGGACAATGGATTAGTTGATCCAGAGTGTTGTAATTTATGAATTCCAAGAACCGTTGGGAAAAGGTGTTGGTACCTGAGTAATTTGCCCAGTTAATGGCAGGGTAGTTAAAATCACCCAGTATTAGGGTGTTTGGTTGTATCTTAATAATTTCCAGTATGTTTAGAAAGGTGTAGTGAGAATCTTGGGGCATGGTGGGGGATCTGTAGCAAGCTACAATTTGGATTGCAGTCTTACCTAGTGTTAGTTTCACCTGGAGAATTTCAGATGCATTGTGTTGGGCAACTAGCCTTGGAGGTGTGAATATCCTTGGTGAAGATGGACACTCCTCCACCTTTAGTGTTTCGGTCTTGGTTTGGTGGCCGAAACGTGTGGTAAGAGTTGTAGCCTGGTATTGTAGGGGTGCTCTCTGGAGCCTTGAACCAGGTCTCAGTTACTGTTCTCCATTTTTAGGAGTGCCTCAAGAGAGTGCATTTTGAGATTTACACTTCTAGCATTGAGTAGCATTACCTTCAGATTTTGCATGCTTGTATCTGTTACGGTGGTGGTTTTGTACTTTGAACCTTGCCTAAAAAAGGCAGTATAGGGGTGGCAAGAGCTTTAGCCAGTAACTTGAATCCCAGGGGGTGACAGGTGCAGACCATCTCTGGAAAAGCATTGTGGTTTGTTGATCATGTTGTCCCAGGCAGACAGATACTGGTTCCCCTTTGAATGACACCAGAAGCTTAGCCAATTGTTGAAGTCAATCATTTTGTTCTTATACTGTGGTATCATTCTGGGTGAAGGCAGGATGTTACTCGGGGCTAGGGTTATACCTGCCTGGGCCACATGATCCAAGAGCTCTTCCATATCTCTCTTCATGTAGTCCAGAGAGGTACGTCTCAAATCATTCACTCCAACATGGAAAATGACATATTTGTACTTTTTGTGGAATGACTTGAGTGCATGTGTTATGTGGCGGATCCTGGCACCCGACAGGCAGCTCACTGTAATTTTCTCATTGTTCAGCCTGATGATTGGGACATCAGTGTGCCTGACTATAGAGTCACCTATGACTAAAGTGTTTGGCATGTTATCTTGCCTTAGGGGGCTGTTGCTGAGTAGCACACTGGTGGTGTGAGCTGTGTCTCACTTTGGTTGTGACTGGTGTTTTATGCATTTCAGATTTGGAGGTCCTTGTTGCTTGGGCAGGTTAATGTTAAGGGCTTCTGCATATGTGGGTTTAGTGTTGCTATGTGCGGGTGTTGATGGTGTGGGTTTAGAAGGGCTATGTGTTGCTTGAGGTGTGGTGCAGGTGTTAGCCTTCTCCTCTTGACTGTCTAGCACAATCTTGGCTGGAGAGAGCCTTGCCTCCAGTTTGGCTATGTAAGTGCATCTTTCACAGGTTGTAGTGTTGGGTGGTAGGAGGAGAGGGTTGTCTGTGTACATGAGACAGTTGCTGCATTGCCCCAGTATGCCCAGATTCACCAGGTGGACAGGAGAAATCACCGGAAGCTGACCCTTGGACATGCCTGTTTAGGCGTTTTTTTGTAAAGTTCAAGAACTGTTTTCCCTTACCTTTGCAGTTATAGGCTGTTTAGTGCCTACAATTAATTTCTCCTTATTAACAAGGAGAGTTGAGTGCTTGTGTCAGTTTAAGGCTTCCTAGTGCTTTCCAGCAGGTTCTAGAGCAAGTGCTAGTCACAGTGGCTCAGATTTTAGTGCTTCTACTGAGAAACCAGCTACTTTTAAGGGAAAATTTGAAGAGCAGACTTCTGGCATCTGGAATAGTTTAACTGTAGCCCCGCTGTGCTGCAAAATGCACAAACACATGCGTTTTTAAGCCAGAAGGTTGAAAGGGATAGAAATCAGCCCAAAAAGGCTAATAAAATTACAATTTCAGAGCTGGAAATCACTCCTCTAGTGTTAGGCAATAGAATGCTCACCACTCCTATTGGTAAGCAGTAGGACTTACCTTTACCACAGCAAGGTCTGGATAGCTCTGAACACAGAAAAAAGAAGTCCTGAAACCAGCAAAGCCTAGGATCTAGACTATAGTAGCTAGGAAAGGCGGGAAATGAGCAAACAAATTAACCAATTAACCAATAAAAGCTAAAAACTGAGCCCCGTTCCAGCAGTCTTCGATCAGTCAAGTTCTTAACTGCACACTCCTGCCACTAGGGTGCAGGGGAACCTTCTCCGAAAAAAGATGGCCTGGATTAGTGCTCATGTTATACAAATAAAACTAGATTCAGCAGGTCTGAATCTAGTCTGTGCTACAGCAAACAAGGCGTACCAATTTCAGAAATAAGCAGTTCAAATAAGCAGGCACAATAAGCCTTTAACCAGAAATTCCCAGCTCAGAAGGGCAGAATCTAGCCTCATCCTTCTCCTCCAACAAGGTTAATGCTTAGAGCAGTGGGGTCCATGTCAGTGGCCATAATACTGCTTTCCCTAGCACGCTTCTTTATGCAAATTCTCCAATAGAGCAGGGGTCCATTCTATATCAGCCCCTGTCTTTTCAAATAAAGCTCACCCCCACTTACAAATGCTACGTTCATTGTTGGGATCAGTCAGACGACCTGTTTCTGGGCAGAAAGTTTGTTCTTCCGAATCCAACTGCCACAATAACTATGGATGCTTCCCAACTGGGGGGCATTTCTTGGAAAGAACTGTCCAAGGCATGTAGCCCCACCAAGAGACAAAATGGCATATCAGTGTTCTGGAGATAAGGGCAGTCCTTTTTGTGTTGCAGACATTTCATGCTGCTCTCCCCCTGGGGACTATTGCAATTCAGATGGACAACATGTCAGTAGTCTGGTATATCAACAAGCAAGGAGAAACCTGATCTTACCCCCGTGCAGTGAGGCTGTGAGAGTTTGGAAATGAGCAATCTCTTCAGACCACTTTCTAATTGCGATGCAAATTCTAGGCAAAACCAACGTGCTGTCAGACAAACTAAGCAGGTCTAGTCTAATGCCTCTCTAGTGGTCTCTCAATCAGTCAATAGTGAGTATGATCTTCAGGCATTGGGGCCATCCTTGCTGTGACCTATTTCCCTCCCCTGTCAACAACAAGTGCAGCTTGTACTTTGCTCTAATCCCCCTTCAGGGGAGTCACTTTGCTTTACCCTTTGCCCTCGGATCTCCTTTATGCTTATTCTCCTCTTCCACCGATTCCAAGTTTTTTTAACAGAAAGCAAGCAGGCTAAAGAGCTCATTAATCCTCAGAGCCCCTTTCTGGCTTCGGCAAGTTTGGTTCCCCTTCCTACAGTCTCATCTATGATGTTGTGTAGTCCAATCTCATCTTCATTTTTACATATGGGTTCAGAGCCAATCATCTGCTCCGACTCGGCCAATTTACAAGCTCGAAGACTTCTGGTTGGCTGATGGCTAAGCAGGTATCCCATAGTGCACCAGTACAAACCCTAGATCTCATTTGCCACATCGACGAGCTCGGTCATGCTTCTCTTGGCTCTGGCTAAGTTTCACATTCTTTCTATTTACATATATAGTATTAAAGTTTATATTGTGTTGTTAGGGTTGCCATTATCCTAGGCAGTTGTGTTGTTTGTCCTTTTGGTGCAATCTTAGTTTAAACTTGTTAGTCTGGTATCCTGTGTGCCAGTTTAGAGTTCCTTGTAAGCGCCGTTGCGCCTTGTTTTTTCTCTCGGGTAGAGTGTTAGTTTTTGGCAGTTTTCCACTGGTAGTTAACAGGGGCTCCTGTTGTTATTTTTGACCGTTATTGGCTTTCCTTTGACAATCAGCTTAGTTTCTTCAGTGATTGTATTTTTGGCAGGGATCCACTTGTTAATTACTTAGGGTTGGAGTTTCCTTCCCTAGTACGATAGTTATTATTATAAAATGTGTACTAAATAGAGTCATTCAGCTTCTGTGTGAGTGAGTTTTTCTCCTTTCTGGTCTTTAAATTAGAAGACCTAGCTTTCTGTCCACTGGGCTAGGCCCGTTTAAGTTAGAGTACCTAATCCATGTGGTATTTCCTTCTGCAGGGCTAGGCCCATTTTAGTTAGAGGACCTAGTCCTCTCCCCTTCTTCTTCCTTTCCTGGGTTGTGTTTGTGTGGAATGTCTAAGGAGAGTAAGGAGCACAAACCTTCAGGTTTTAAGAAGTGCATGAAATGCTCCCAAAAGATGTCTTTAACAGATGGCCATAGTAGCTGTCTACTGTTTAGGGGCCATCCACTTGCAGGAATTGTGCTTGTTCTGCCATGCTTTCTCTCCTAGGGTGTTACAGGAGAGAAAGAACAAGCTTATACTCAAGGGTCTACTAAAACCATCCTTTTTGAGGAAGCTCTGTCCAGTTCTTCGGCTTCCTCCAAGTGTGGCAAATCCAAATCTTCAAAAAGGCCTTCACCGGCTGATGTCTCAGAGCCGCCTCCTAAGCAGTCAAAATCTGCCTCCTCGACTCCACAGCCTTCGGAGCCAAAGGAGAGCACCATTATGGTGCCAGAGTCGGTTCCAAGTGTTTCGGTGCTGACCTTTGAACTGATTGAATCAGCAGTTGAATCTGCTACTCTGAGCCAGTCTGTCGATTTCCCTACCGGTTTCCATGTTACTGAAGTCTCCAGTGCCCCCTAGATCAAGATCCCCTACTGTGTCTTCCAGGAGCCTTTCAGAAGAAGATGTGGAGAGGGTAGTGTTGAGTCTTGAAGTAGTCTGCTTTACCAAAATTATTGTTGGCTCCGACACAGTCGGCTCTGGAGCCACTCGAGCCAGCTTTGCCCTTGTCTGCTATTCCTCCCCCGAGCCATGGTGGGCCCTTTGGAGCTGGAGTGCTTGGTGCCACTGGAGGAGCTATTAGTTTCAGCTCCCTTTGTCGCTGCTTTGGAGCCGGGCTTGGCTCCGACATGCTCGGTGCCATCCGTGTCCAGGAGCCGAAGCTCTCCTGTCGGCGCCGATGGGGAGGGTTGGAATCTATCATCTTTGGTTCCAAGCCTTTCTCTCAGTGCATCAGCCAGGGTGAGCTCAGACCTTGCATCTACCTCGGAGCCGATGTCTCTGGCACCGAAGTCAACCTTTGTCTGTTCAGAGCGGAGGTCATCTTCGGAGCCAGAGAGGTAGGCGTTTGAGATGATGAGCGTGCTGTCTCATTCTCCAGCTCCTACCAGTGGTACCAGCACTCTTCCCTCGAGAGCTTCGGTCTCGGCCCCTACTCTCTCCGGAGACAGCAGAGACCCTCAGCCTTGGGAGCCATCGGCTGGTTGCCCCCACTTTTCTGAGGCCTCCCCAGAATGACCTTTCGAGGAGCCCCCCCGGAAGAGGTTATGTAAGAGGAAGCATGTTGACTCCCAGGATGAGTCTTTGACATCGGGCACTGACCTCGAGGAGTGACTCCTCAAGTCATCCTCTGATGTCTCCTTTGTGGACATCCTGGAGATCCTTAAGCAGAGGTGCAACTGGCCCACTGTCAACCCTTCTGATGAGTCTATGTACCTGAAGGCATTCAGGTCTCAACCTTCTGCCTATTGGATGTCTCCACCTTTTGACGAATTGATGGATCTAGTTAGTCGAAAGGTGTGAGATATTCCTGATGCCATTGAGCCAGTCCCCAGGAGACCTAGTAAGTTTCTGTCTGCCCCTCCTGGTAAAGAGTTTTTGTCTAAGGGCATTCCCGTAGATGCTATGGTGGTGGCGGCGGCTGACCACAAAGAAGGAGCTGGCGGAGACTTCTTCCTCTGTTCATCTGCCAAACAAGGAATCTCGACAGATGGACAGATGTGGGAAGCATAGTTAGACGTTGCCTGTTAGATTCTCAGTTAAAGCGTCTTCTGTGTGGTGACAAGCGTGGATGGGCATTCCTTCGTTGAAGGTTGTGCATTAGGCCCGGCAAGCCAGTACATAAAAATCTACTGCCAATCATTAGCGGACCGGAGTTCCACTGTGGCGACCCCTAACCGGGAAAAGCCAAAATACTTTTTTTACCCTTCGATCGTTGAACTATCTCACTCACTTCACAAGATTGTAGAGGGATCTCCTCAAGGAGTTAGGAGGTTCTATACAGGTTGCGTGTACTGAGAGGAGTCCCTGACAAGATTTCTGCTCAGTTGTCCACCTTAAATTTTATAGTTAACTCCTCCATGTGGCTTATCTCCTATGCCACTGATGGAGCAAGTAGAGCAGCGGGTTCAAGAGTTGCCCTGAGGCACCACTCCTGGATGTGCTTGTGTAATTTTGCAGAACCGTTCAAGTCTACTTTCACCAACGCCCCATTTGATGGTTCCTCATTGTTTGGTTCCAAGGTGAAGGATACACTCACTCGGTGTGAGCAAGAAGGAAATATGCTTTCTGCCATGGGAGTACGTTTTACTGTTACCTCTCGACCATACCCCAAAGGTCAAAGAGGCGGTAAAATGTGGTTCAAAAAGTCCCAGAGGGTCTTTCCAAACACACAGGGTGAACCCTCCTTCAGAGGCAGAGGAGGAAATGGGAGACGTCGCCCTATAGAGGTAGGGGTAGTCTGCAATACCAGCAAGGCCATGATGCCTTTCGAGGACAGCCTTATCAGCGCTCCTGATGTGGGGTCCAACTGCGTTTCTCTGGGGCTGGTTGGGGTCGCATTTCTTTGTATCCAGAAGCCTGGCTAAATATCACTCAAGACAAGTGGGTACAAAGAGTTGTTACCAGAGGCTATATCATACCCTTTTCCTTTCCACTGTTTGTTCCCAAGAAGATCCCAGATGTACCACCCAATCACAGGGATCAGGCAACTGTGGAGATAAACAAGTTGCTCTTAAAAGAGTCATCCAGTCCGTCCCAGCAGACCAGATAGGATCCAGAACTTACTCCTGATTCTTTTTAGTACCAAAACGAACCGGAGATTGCAGGCCAATATTAAACCTCAGCAGATTAAACGAATCCATGAAGAAGGACAAGTTTCTGATGGGAAAACTGCAGTCGATACTCCCATTGTTAGGGAAAGACTGTTGGATGTGCTCTCTACATCTCCAAGATGCCTACTACCATATAAAAATGGACAAGATGTCCAGGAGCCATCTATGCTTCCTGCTGGGACCCAGTCACTATCAGTTTTGTGCTCTGCCCTTTGGTCTCACCACAGCCCGCAGGATGTTTACCAAATGCATGGCAGTAGTGACAGCTCACCTGAGACATCGGGGATTCCAGGTGTTTCTGTATTTGGATGACTGGCTCCTGACCACCCACACCAGGCATCTACTCCTCCAGAACAGGGATGCCACTATTCCACTTTGTGCTCAGTTAGGGATCTCCATAAATTGGGAACAATCTGCATTATTGCCCTCTCAATCTGTGATTTTTGTAGGCACAGAGGTAGACAGTGAACATGATAGTTCATCTCCCCGCCAAAAGGGCACAAAACTTAATCTCTCAAATTCAACATTTTCTCCCGTTGCGGAAGGTCAAAGCGAAGTGGGTTCTTCAGCTCCTTGGGACTATGACTTCCACCATTCTATTAGTACCATTAGCCAGGTTGCACATGAGAATTCTCCAGTGGCTTCTGTCTTCCCAGTGGTCCTTCCAATATCTCCCTCTGAGTCATCCTATCCTGCTAAAGGAATCATGCAAGAAGGACCTTCTTTGGTGGACAGCTCCCAACCAGTTGATCAGTTTGTTCCTGATCAAACCGTTGCCCCTGTGACCATGGATGCCTCCCAGATCGGGTGGGGGGCATTATCTCAGCAGGACTGTCCAAGGCACATGGCAAGAACATGAGGTTCACCTACATATCAGTGTTCTGGAGATGAGGACGGTGCTCCTGGCGTTGCAAGCACTTCAAGACCTTCTTCCTCTAGGGACTATTGCGATGCAGTCAGAGAGCATGTCGGTAGTTTGATATATCAACCAAACAGGGCGGTACCAGATCTTACCCACTCTGTCGAGAGGCCATGCGAGTTTGGGAATGGGCGATTTCTTCCCAGCACTTTCTGGTTGCAACGCACATTCCAGGGACGACAAACGTGATAGCCGGCAAGCTCAGCCGGGCGATTCTACTGCCTCATGAGTGGTCTCTGAAATGGGAAACAGCGGAACAGATTTTCTGAAAATGGGGACAGCCTTGCTGAGACCTTTTTGCCAGTCCAGTCAATGCCAAATGCAGCAGCTATTTTTTTCCTCATTCCCCCTCCAGGGGAGACACCCAGAGACGCTCTGGCTCATGATTGGCCCATGGGACTTTTGTATGCCTTTCCTCCATTTCCTCTCATTTCCAAAGTAATTCAGAAAGCCAGTCAGCTGGGAAGCAAGTTGATCCTCATTACTCCTTACTGGCCTCGTCAGGTCTGGTTCCCCTTCCTCGAGTCTCTTCTCCTGGACCATCCCTGGATCCTGTACCCAGCTCCTGATCTGTTGACTCACATGTCAGATTTGTTACATCCCTCAATCCACACCCTCACATTGACAGTGTGGCTGCTCCAGTTCCATCCCTCGTCAGGCTTCATGATGTATCATCCTCAGTGTCACATATTCTTATGTCCTCCCATAAGCCTTCAACTAGGAGGCTGTATGGCAGTAAATGGAAAAGATTTTCTACTTGGGCACAGAGAATGAATGTAGATCCATACACTGCTTCTATCCCTGTGATATTAGAATTTCTCACCGAGCTTTTCCAGCAAGGATCTGCCGCTGCCACTATCAGAGTCCAATTGGCAGCAATTTCTCATTTTCACTTAGGGTTTCCGGATACCAATTTAATGTCTCATATGCAAGAGCTTTTTGAAAGGAGCCACTCTATTGAGACCACCGCTGCAAGAACCTGTGGCTTCTTGGGATTTAAAGTTTGTGTTGTCCAAACTGACTGCTCTCCCATTTAAACCTTCCCACTCATCTTCGTTGAAATTTTTGTCTTGGAAGACTTTGTTTTTGGTAGCTATTATGTCAGCTAGATGGGTATCGGAGTTACAAGCCTTAGCTTTTAAGCCACCTTATTTGATCTTTCACAAAGCCAGGGTGTCACTGTGTACTAATTCCTCCTTTGTCCCCAAAGTTTGTTCCCCTGCTACCTTAAATCAATCCATAGAACTCCCAGTTTTCTTCCCTAATCACTGTAATCAGCTGAATACCATTTTCATCAACTGGACGTTCATAGACAACTATGTTTTTATTTACAGCGGACCAAGGAATTTAGGAAATCAGAGCAACTATTCATTTCCTTTTCTGACTCCAGATTGGGCTTACCAGTTTCTAAAGTTACACTATCTAACTGGATTTCCAGTTGCATAGCCTTTATCTACAGTTTGGAGGGCAGACCTTTACCCTGCAGGATCAAGGCTCATTCTACCAGGTCGCTGTCTACCTGTGCAGCCTTTCAAGCCAGGGTCCCACTTGATAATATTTGTGCAGCAGCTACGTGGGCTACCCCTCGCACTTTTATTACACATTACAAATTGGAATTAGCTTCCAGGGGTAGAGCATCCTTTGACTCCATGGTGCTTAGGAGTATTTTCCAGTGAGCCACCCAAGAATAAGGCGCTAGGGATGCTGTCCCATATGTAAAAATGAAGGTGATATTGGACTACACAACATAAATTCGTTATGTACTCACCATAACGTTCCATGTTGGCAGTCCATCTCCCCCTTCATTTTTACCAACCCACCGTCCTGCCCATCCTGGAAGATCTGGAGATAATAATAATTTGGTTATCTTTGGTTGGAGACCCTTTAGTATTGGTTTGTCTGTTATGTTTTTTTTTTCTTCTAGTGAACAGCAAACAAGATCTGGGGTTTGTACTGGTGCCCTATGGGATACCTGCTTAGCCACTAGCCAACCAGAAGTCTTCACGCTTGTAAATCAGCCGAGTCGGAGCCAAGGATCGGCTCCAACCCATATGTAAAAATGAAGGGTGAGATGGGCTACCAACATGGAATGTCATGGTTAGTACATAACTTCTTTTTATCCTCCATGGATCTCCTATCTCACCTATGGGGAGTTCAATATTCCTGCCTTCTAGCCCTTAAGTTAATCACGTGGTTTCTTCACTTCCAGTAACTTCAGTCAAAAAAAATTCTGAACTCCAGGTTCTGTCAGAAAACCCCCCTTACATTATTTTTTTTATAAAGACTGGGTTTCTGTATGTACTAAGCCTTTTTTGTTCCTAAAGTGGCTTCTGAAAATAACAGCAACCAATCCATTAATTTACCAGTCCTTTTTTCCAATAAAGGAGAGTACAAGCTACATCTCTTTGATGTACACACACAACTACGTTTCTATCTTAACAGAGTAAAACAGTTTAGAAAGTCGAATCAAATTTTCATTATGTTTTTCCTATAATCGCGTGGCTTAATCAGTTCCTAAGCTTACCCTAGCTAACTGGATTACAAATCACATTTCAATGATTTATTCGCAGCTCGTACTTGAAAAATTAACTCAGGCTCCTTTGGAAGCTGCTTCTTCAGCTTCCTTACAACATTGTACTTGGAAGTCTGTTCTTTTGGCTCTTACTTCAACCAAGAGTGTGTCTGAACTTCAGGCTCTCATGGCTGTTCCTCCTTTCTTTGTTTTCCACAGAGACAAGGTGTCTCTTTGTACTAACCTTTCTTTTATGCCCCAAGTGGTCAATGAGTTGTCCCTTAATCAGTCTATTCATCTTCCTTCCTTTTAGCCTCCTCCGCAGGCTTCAGTGCGAAGGTTCTTCCCACCTTGGGTTTGCATAAACAGCTCGGATGTTCTGTGGATAAACCTAAAGTTATTCGCAAATCTGAACAGCTTTCTGTTTAATTTCATCCCAGGTCTTTGGGTTTGGCTGTTTCTAAGTAAACCATCTCTTCCTGGATTTCTGAAGCATTCCTTTTTGTTATTCTTTTCATGACAAATGTGTTTCCTTATCAATAAAGGCTCATTTTACCAAGGCAGTTGCCTCCTCTGGTGCTTATAAAGGGGCAGGATACTAATTCCATACTTGAGGCTGCTAGTAGGTCCTCTGTTCAGACTTTCACTAAGCATTACAAGTTGGATATTATTTCTAAGGCCAGAGCTATCCTATATGGGTTTCTGGAGGGCGCTTCCATGCCATCATCCTCCCAGACTTTCTCTTGAACTTTTGTAGTGTGACTTAGGTTATGAATACTGGAACAGTGATATGGAAGGGCACAGTACAGTTGTGTAAAATCTTATAATAAAAATAGATGTCATTCTCTTCACTGTTGCAGTATTCCCTCCCTCCACTCTAGCCTGTTCTTTTTTGCCCTCCTGGTCGAGGGGCTCTTCTCTTTTTTCTCCTTCTGGATGCAGATTTTTTCCTTGTCCCTAGGGACATTTTGTTCCTCCTGGGGTTTTGCCAGTTCCAAGTGTGTGCATCCATACATCAACTTGATGCCCTACGCGTTTCAGTGAGTGCATGTGTGATGTACAGTGCCTGTAAGTGCTGAAGGCTTTGGTATACTGGCCTGACATTGGGCTGTCCTTGGCAGGAGATTCCTTAGGTTATGAATACTGCAGCAGTGAAGAGAAGGACCCCTACTGTTATGGTAAGATTTTCCACAACTGCACTTTTTTAGGTTCTTTTTTTTTTTTTGTTAAGAAAAATATTGTTATTGTACCTTTTACAACAGTAATTCCAAAACATTGAAAAATCTACACAACAGAGAAATCACAAAACAGAAAAGATTCAAAAATATCATAGAGAACTTAACATATGTGTAGTTTGCATATAAAAAGAAACATCTGTTCTTAACTACCTGACAGAAGTAACGGAGGGACTGTGGATTGACCGAGCTAATTTCTCTGAGTACCACACAAGTTTAGCTAGCTATTGTATGTACAAATACACTCCCTGCTTTGCCTGTGTCTTTAATTGTCCATATTTTCTGTTACATAGCTGTTCCCTTAACTCAGACATAAAAAAAAAAAAAAAAATTTCAGGCATTGACAAATGGCACACACAGATGTTAAAGTGAAGTCAAGTCAAGAAAGAAGACAGCAGCCCTGTCTAGAATGAAATGTAAAATTATAGATCAAAGCAAGATTTTAATTATATCCATCCTTATAATAATTTCAACATCAATGTGGCACAACATTTTACTCCATCTACCTCAATAGCTATCTCTTGACTGAATTCCAGCAATTCAATTTTTGATTGGCAAGATAGTACTTTTGGCTGTCATTCTCTTGGACTACTTTCAATCTCTGCGAAGTACATTTTCATTAAATCCTTAGTAATTGCTCTTTCAACCTTTGGACAGTCTTTCAACTTCTGATTCCTAGTGACAGCCACCTTGTCACAAGTAGGAACAAATCGACTAACAATTTAGCCTTGCCAAGAGTGTAGTTCAAAGTACCCAGTCCCATCAAAAGCAGCAAAGCAGAGATTTTTGTCCAGTTTGTCCACAATTGGGAAACCATTTTGGTCTGGTCCTGAATTCCTGCACTTTTTGATATTCACAAAATATATGAACCCAGTGTCTCAAGGCACCTATCTCACAACTTCAGCACACAGAAGTTTTGGCAGGATTCATAGTGAACAGTCTAACTAACATGTAAAAAGACAAAAGCACTGACAACCAAAGAATTTGAACTTCCTGGCAGCATTATCAGTCCACTCTAGTACTCTGATATTAGTTGCTTTAAGTCATGCTCCCATTGTATGTCTGTCAGTGTTTGCTTTGTGTCTCCGAATACCCTATAAAAAGTACTCACCACTTTCTTGCTTTTCTACTGTCCTGCTCTTACTAAGTCCATCATTTAATCTGTGCAGGCCAGTCACAACCAAATTACTGTCCTCCGCTTTCTGTCTTAGCATTTCAAACACGAGTGTATCTTCTGAGTTTCTGTTATGCACAGTGGCAAAACCATCTCAGGGTAAAAAGTTTCTGTGCATCCAAGACTTTTCCCAAAACTGCAACGTGGGGATATAACTAAGACATCGTTAAAGAAGGGAGGGAGGGTCTTTTAGCTATTACTTCTCCCAATATCAAAATTTTCCTGTCCATTTTTCTGCCTTTATCAGAGCTGGCGTAATATAGATCCTTCCCTAGTCCTCCCAACATGCCATCTGGGCCCTTTAAACCAATGTATGCCCTCAGTTTCTAGGGTCTTCTTTTGACATGTTAGTGGGGATTGTCAAAAAGAGTTCACCTGATATCACACTAAATGGGGGACTTTATATGGAAAAACATATGAAATAAACCAATGGGGTTACTGAACATGAATGTTTGAAAACGTGTTGTTGATCACACCATGCTGAGTATGCTCTGTCAGAATTTGAGGAGGATTGTTTGGAGTGTGCAGCACTGAATAAAGATGCATATCAGAAGAAGGTTAATTATGACAATGATGGTGCACTAGTTACTGTTTTATTGTAGTAGCATTGTACAATGTTTGTACTTTTATAGACAGACATAAAATGAAGGTGTGTTTAATAAAAAAATATATACATTTTCCTTGTCAAAGGGCCACTAAATTGGTAAGCTTTGTGATGTATTTTTCAAAGGGGGGAAGATATTCAGGAAAAATTAGCTCAGTAATAGTGTTTTATTCTTGTGCTCTAGTAGTGCTGCAGAGCTATCTGGTGGTTCAGACATGCAAAAGCTCACTAGCAACTTATTTGCACATCTCTGAATCAAACACTTTGTTTGCCCCATCATCCCATGCAAAGCTAATCCACATTCACCTACACCTACACCCACTCACATACAGACATGTAGTACTTACCTTCTGTGGCACTAACAGACCCACTACTGCCATAGCCAGCGGTGAGTGTATTTCATTAAAATGCCATGTTCATCCTTCACTGTTCTTCACTAGAGCTTGACTTTGAATCTGACTCTACCACACTATTTGGATACCGGTGTACAGCTGCAGGGCACATTCCATTGCTAATTTACATTAAACACCCCCCTTTATATGGCTTTATCCAGCAGACCTCTTCATACCACTTTAACACTACATCCGCCTTTGAATCATTGGCTCATAATGTACTAAGCAATCCTGCCAGAAATAGAACTGAGCAGTGTGATGTGTACTTCTGAATATTTCCCATATTGTTGTGTTTTGATTATATTTTCATTTGTCAAACTGTCTGGTCTGTAGATCTTTTTTTCAGCCAGAAATGCAAGGGTTACTATATTAAGTGTAATCAATCGGCTTGCTTCTGGGGAAGAAAAAAGTACAGTTGTGTACACTTACCATAAATGTAGATGTTCGAGTGTATTCACTGTTGCAGTCATTACATTTGGGTTATCTGCTTGCAGGGTGCCCTCAGTCAACCTGATTAACAAAGTCTTGGGTCCTGCATCTGTTATTGTCCCTTCCATGACGTCAAGGTCGTCAGGGGTATAAAACATGCAGCCGACGACATTACATCAGTTTTTCTTGCCCCAGATGTCAGGTGCCCCCTAATGGGAAGCAATTAAACATAAAAGCACAAAGATATACCTCCAACAAAAAAGCAAATACACCAAAAAGGCTTTTAAGCATAGTAAGGGAAAGTAGAGGTATAGCCAAAAGAAGTTAGGGGGCTGGAGGGAGAGTAACCAGGACTGCAACAGTGAATACACTCGAACATCTACATTTATGGTAAGTGTACACAACTGTACTATGTTCTTCGTGTTTCACTGTTGCAGTCATTACATTTGGGTAGATTCCCAAAGCTATGGTTGGGAGGAGGAGTTTAGATAGCATTAGGGCCAGCTATAAGGCCCTGCAAGACTGCAGTGGCAAAGCCAGCTCTGGATTTAGAGAAAATTGTAAATAATAATGCTTGATGAAAGTATGTACAGAACTCCAGGTAGCAGCTTCTAGGATGCCCCTGGTAGGGATGCCTCTGAGAAAGGTTGTAGAGGTAGATGCAACCCTGGTGGAGTGAGGTCTGATCCCCTGGGGGATAGGCTTTCCATGGTGCTTATAGCAGAAATTAATGCAATGGCTTATCCATTTAGAAATGGTTTGCTTTGAAATAGACTTCCCCTGTGCCCCTGCAGCAAATGCTACCAGCAGTTCAGATTTCCTTTGAGGTTTAGTCCTGTCCTTGTAGAATCTAAGTTGTCTATGCACATCTAAGGAATGCACTATCCGTTCCCCTTTATTCTGTGGATTGGGAAAGAAGGTTGGCAAATGAATGGACTGATTAAGAGCCACACAGGATACCACCTTGGGCATGAAGGATGGATTGGTTTTGAGGGACAGCCTGTTCACATGAAAGGTGATGAAAGGCTCCACTGCCATAAGGGCCTGTAATTCAGATGCCCTTCTAGCTGAAGTGATTGCTAAAAGGAAATCTGTTTTCCAAGAAAAAAAGTTTGTCTGTAGTAGCAGCTGGCTCGAAATGAGGTAGAGTGAGTTTCTCCAAGACAAAGTTAAGTTCCCCAGGCTGGGGTTGGAGCTCTCCTGGGTGGTCATAAATTTTTGGCCCCTCTGAGGAACTGCTTGAGCAGTGGATGAGTGCTGAGGGGAGGTTCTGTTATAATGAGCTAGAATGGCTGAGGCATGGATTTTAATGGAGGAAAAAGACAGGCCCTTGTGAGGCATCTCAGTTAAGTATTGTAAAATCTGAGGTAAATTGGGCGCTGCTGTGCTCATCCCTTGAGATTAGTTCCAGGCACAGAATCTTTTCCATTTTTCAGCATAAGATTTTCTAGTACTAGGCCTCCTTGCCTCTAAGATGATATCCATCACAGGTTTGCTGAGGGATGGTAAAGGAGAGATTAAGTAATTAGCCAGGCTGCAAGGTTCAGTGTTGGAAGCTAAGGGTGCAGAATCTGGTTCTGCTGAGACAGCAGGGAAGGAGTCTGAGGCAGGTGCCATGGAGATAACCATAAGACACTGCGCAGGAGGGGGGTACCAGTGTTGGTGCGGCCAGTCTGGAGCAATCAAAATCATCCTTGGTTTGTCCTGTTTGATTTTTAGTAGTTCTTTGGAGAGCAGAGGCAGAGGGGGGAATGTGTAGGTTTTTCCAGCTGAAGGACAGAGTATCCACTTTCCAGGCTTGTTTGTGGGGAGTCCTTGTGCAAAATTTGTCCAATTGGTAGCTCTGGGGAGAGGCAAACAGGTCTATATCTGGGCTCCCCCATTTGCTTGTCAACATGTTGAAAATCCTTGGTTCCAATTTCCACTCATGTGGGTCCATGAGGTTTCTGCTTAGTCCGTCTGCCACTGTATTTAATTTTCCTGGCAGGAACTGAGCTTGTAGGTGCACTTGGTAGCTCAAGGCTGTGTTCCACAATGCCATGGCTAGTCTGTAGAGGGGGGGGTAAGAATGTGTACTCCCCTGCTTGTTTATGTACCACATAACAGTGGTGTTGTCCATCTTTATCATTAGTTGTCCTGGAAGAATGTGGTCCTTGAAGGCTGTCAGAGCATTCTGTACAGCTAACATTTCTTTTTGATTGATATGCTGGTGCATTTGACTTGGGTTCCATTTGCCCTAAATGCACTTCCCTGCCAAGTGAGCCCCCCATGCATAGTCTGATGCATCTGTTAGGGTTTGGGCGGCAGGGGGTGGTGTGAAAGGTAGTCCCTTGTTTTGGTGGCAGGCCTCTGCCCACCAAAGGAACTCTAGGCATAGGCAAGGTATGATAGGAATCATTGTTTCTAGGTCTTGAGAATGTTGACACCATAGGCTTTTTAGATACCACTGTAATTTTCTCATATGCAGTCTTTCATATGGAATTAGAAGAATCCAGGAGGCCATGAACCCCAAGGCCTACAGTATTTGTCTTTCAGATAGCAGGGTTTTTGTGGACACTTGTTTAAAGTAGGTTGTCAAATGAATTTGCTTTTCTGGTGTGAGGTAAGCCATCTGGGAAGTTGCATTCAAGCTTGCTCCCAGGAATATAATTTATTGACAGGGTACCAGGTGTGATTTCTTTTCGTTTATGGTGTACCCCAGACAAGTTAGAACCCTTTTTACAAAGGCCAGATGATTCAAAAGTATGTCCTGGCTTTCTGCCTGAATTAGACAGTCGTCCAGGTATGGGTATATTTGAATATTTCTTTGCCTACAAAATGCAATAACTGGGCTAGGCACTTTGTGAATACCCTGGGTGCAGTAGATAAGCCAAAGGGCAGTGCAGAGAGCTGATAGTATGTGTAGCCTGCTTTGAAGCATAGGTATCTTCTGCAAGATTCCCTGACTGGGATGTGCAGGTATGCTTTTTTTAAAATCAAGTGTTGCCAACCAGGCATCTTTGCCTAGCATAGGAAGTAATTGGTGAAGAGTCAGCATCTTGAATTTTGGAATCTCCAAAAAGGTGTTTAGAGTAGGCAGGTCCAGGATAGGATGCCATGAATTGTCTTTTCTGGTTACCAGGAAAAGTCTTGAGTAGAAATCTTGTCCCTTTTTCTCTTCTGGTACCAGTTGAATAGCCCCCATGCTTAAGAGAGAAAGAACTTGTTTTGGGGCCTCTGCCCACTGATTTGGGGGTAGGTCCGGCCACCCACTTGGTGTTGGCAATGTGTGGAAGTTAAATCTGTATCACTGGGACACTATATTTAAAATCCATTTGTCCTGGGTAATGAGTTCCCAATTCTTTGCATGAAGAACAGTCTTTCCCCCCAAAAGGGCAGTCAGTTGATAAGTGCTTGGAAATTTTAAAAGGAAGTCATTGAGACAGTTTACTATGAGGGGAGTCTTACTTTTCCCAGACTTGGAAGTGGAGGCCCCCCACTGCTTAGTTCTGCGAGTTCCCAGGGACTGAAACCTGGGGTTTTTGCTGTGTCTGGGTTTGGCTTGAGAAGACCTGGAGGGGGCCTGGAAAGGACCAATTCTTAGAGGGCCAGTGCCTACTAAATCTAGGAGGCTGAACTTCTAAAAAATCTTTAACAGTTTGCATAAGTTTAGCTCTATCTTCCATCTTTTTAAGAACGTTTAGCTTTATCTTCCATCTTTTTAAGAACTTCCTCAGCCTTGTTGCCAAACAGGCGGTACTGATTTAAAGGAGCATCCAACAATTTAGCTTTAACATGATCAGGCAAAGATTGCTCCTTAAGCCAAACATGCCTTCTGAGCACAGACCCAGTAACAGCAGCCCTGCAAGAGACCTCTAATGAATCAAATCCACATTGCAAAGTATGTTTTCCAACTTGTTTGGCAGAATGCATTAAATCCTGTAATTTATTTTCCACACAGTCAGGAATCAATATCATTTTCTGTTTAAGCAGTCCAGTGACATGTTGCTGATATTTTAATATATGAAATGGGCAGTTTAAAGCCCTAATGGCCAAGGTTGCAGAAGTGTAAACCTTCTTACCCCATCTATCCAGCACCCTGGAGTCTCTATCAGAAGGGGTAGGAATTTTATCAGTAGAAGCCTTAATGTCCTTGGGCCCCTGTGAAATAGTCTCTGGATCTGCAATAGGAATTTTGAAAAGGAACTTGTGGGACTCTGGGACCCTGTAGTATTCTGTCAGGTTTTCTGGGGGCATGAGGCAGGGGAATCAGGGGCAAAACTAGATTCCGAGAAAGCATCAACAACAATGTCTAGTACAGGAGGAATAGATAAAAGGCCTATGCTGAGGTAGGAGAAGGAAATCCCTAAGCCTCTTTTTTGAATCAGAAAAATCGTAGCTTTCCCAGTGGAAATGCCCACTTAGAGTATGTAAGGTTTCCCCAAAAGAAAAATCCTCAGAAGGGGAAGCAGAGGGAATAGAGTCCTCGGCATCAGAATCCTCATAAGTAGGTAAGGACAAATCCAGATCATCAGAAGAATCAGAAAAAGCAGAATCCTGATCAGAAGATTCATAATCAATCTCAGTCCTAGGCCTCTTAGAAGGGGGGGGGGGGTTGGCTACCCCTGATTACAGTTATTAGATCTTCAGCCATTCTTATTTGTTTTTTAGGCATAGAGGCCTGAGCATGTGGCCTGGGCGTAATTTTTTTAGACATGGATCGAGGGTTAGGCCCAAGTAATGAAGGAGGCGTCTATTTAATATGCAAGTCCATAGGCCTGAATACACCCTCATAAGCCAGTGCCTGCACAGCGGCTCCAGACCCATCCAAGTTAGAGACATCCGCGGGTTCCATAGTTGAAGCATCTCACTGCATACCGGACTCCGAATGGGTCTCAGTAGAGGCCTGCGAATCAGAAGTAGCGGGTATCAGGGCTGCGAAAGCACCTCACTGAGTACCGGCGAACTTGCGACTGGCTTAGGAGAAGCATCGTCTGCAGTTTTGGACCTCGGCGGCCTGTCTGTCTTTATCTTTGCGTTTTTTTTGAATCCCGGTAGTCGGATGGCTAACCAACATTTCTGGATAATTAAACCGAGAACTAAAATATTTAGAGGCAAAAATATACTGACGACTGATAGTGCGCTGAAAACCAACAGCAAGGTACGTCGTGGTCAGGGCCTAGGCAAGGAATACAGTACGAATGAGAATCTTTGAGATATTTGCTTTCCACAAGTAATGCAATTATTAACTTTTACTGACATCGGTAAGGAGCAAGAAAAAGTTTCCCCAATGGGGTACTTAGCTTTAGTTGAAGACTTCGGTTTTGAAACTCGAAAACGAAAATTTCAGGAGTCGGCCCACTGGCACTTGTGAACTGCTTCTGCTTCGGACACCGCACGGCAAGAAAGACTGATGTAATGGTGTCGGCTGCATGTTTTATACCCCTGACGACCTGACATCATGGAAGAAGGGACAGCAACCGACGCAGGACCCAAGACTTTGTTAATCAGGCCGACTGAGGACAACCTGCAAGCAGATGACCCAAATGTAATGACTGCAACAGTGAAACACAAAGAACATCACAGTATTTAGAGAAAACTCATGCAAACACAAACAAAACATCCACACACGGACCAAGAATTTGGCTGGAGCTTCTAAGCCTTGGAAGCAGAGACCTTAGCACTGAGCCAGCATGCTGTCCCTTACTGTTCTGTTTTGTCCATTTACAGGTGCTTTGTAGGATGGTTCTAGTTAATGGTACTAATTGGAAACTTTAAGCTGGAGAAAAGGATTAAAATTGTGGGTATTAGCAATATATAACTACTCGGTTTGAAGACAAGAATAAAGGATAATTTAAAGTTGAATTATTTTAAAGGCAGGGTCCTCGCTTCCCTCAGCTTTACCTGTGAGATTAGAGAGGCTGATTTAGCAGCAGAGAAGTGTTAAGACTGCAGCACATGCATGGGATGGTGGGAAAAGGCTAGAATAGTAAATTCCTCTCAAGGATGATGAATAGCTAACTTAATTTTTTTTTACTTTTTTTTTTTGTCAGTTATAATTTATTAGTTATAAAATATAGTTAAGCTATGATCTGTGTTTTTAATCACTTTATTGTGGTAAGCTGTATACAGATGATGATATACTTACCTTTAATTATAGAAGCTGTAATTATTTGCATTTTTACGGATGATGATATGCTGAATTTTAAGTACAAAAGCTGTAATTATTTGCGTTCCCAGTTATTCCAGCCTTCCGTGTAGAGCTTGCTACAACATTAAATCTAGCAATACCATAAACATTCTGGAGCAAAGCAGTAAACAGCACCATGAGTAATGCACAGCTAATAATGTAGTGATGTTGAAGACAAACTGCCATCTTAGCATTTTATTATATTCTGCTTATGCCACATTCTCTTGTTAGGCTTATGTTCCTACCCTGAAGCTGAGATAGCAGTTTAACCTATCTTGTTTTGGTGGTCACCTTGTCTTATGATGTACTAATGCATGGCACAATAGAAAATTGTAAGGGTGGGCACACAGTCTGATAATGAAGGATACAGTAGCAGCATGTATGACTTCATGTGAATACCTCAGAGTTTATGGATAACACCCAATGCATGCAGAAATATAAACAAGTGTGCTTTCTGACAAGTATCAGGACTAAAGTCTGTAAACATGCAAATAGTGCATCAGGTTTTTATCTACATGCAAAAACTGTATTGTCTAGTCCATGATGTGGCAGAAAAATATCATGGACTAGTCCATTTATCTATGTAGCAAATATAAGTTATGAGTAAGTTGTAGTTTTTACTTCATAGCAGTACAATGCCCTTGTTACACAGCTCTGGATTGTAGTGTTACACTAATTATTTTGATTCATACATCTTTTTTGGTATGCTATGGTACTTTTTAAAGAGAGATTGCATTAGCTAAGGTATGTTCCATGATTTTAGAATTTTTGGTACCTCTATGAAAGGCAATGGGAAATAAGGGGAGCTAAAGAAGAAAGGCAGCAACTCAAAACCGCATGTGTGAGGACTGTAGAGTAGATGTGTGGCAGAGACAGGTATGGAAATTAGTTACACAGGGAAAGTTGGAAGTAGAATGGAGAAGCCTGGGAATTTCTCAAAGGAATGGAGTGCAGGAAAAAGTGAGAGAAAAGAGATGGACCATACTAGGAAGGGATACTGTTTAGCTATCAAAAAGGCAAAAACAGTCTCAATAGTAAAGAACAAGACAGTAGAGGCACTCTACCAGCATTTGGAAAGTGACTCGGTAGATAATACAAAGAAACTCATTCAGGTTGTAAGGTCAGAAGACAGAAAGGTAAAGAAGGTAGTTGTCAGGCACCCCTCTAATAAAGGATACTTGCAACAACCATCTCACAGGATATCAAAGCTGGATGGAAGGAGTACACCTAACAGCTTCTGGATGAAGAAAACCCAACAGAAGCTGTACTGCTCCATTCACAGCCTGCACTAAAAGAGGAAGAAAGCCCATGTTAGAAGAACAAACCACACTAAAGAAAATTAAGTCAAGGAAAGTAGAAGGCTCAGATGAGGTCACAGCATATATAATCAAGATGTTGAATGAGTTATAAAAAAAAAGATATTGGATGAGTGAGGGGAGAAATGGCTTCAGAGGGTGCTCACAGCAATATGGAGAGAAGGGTGTATCCCATATAACTGAAGAATGTACTGTTGTAAACTAACCATAACAGTAGATGTTCAAATGATTATTGCTGCAGTAGCTGTAGCCATATAAGTTATTTGCTGCCAAGGATATAACAGCCAACCAACTTTCAAAGCTTTAGGGTGCTTCCACGTGCCCAAACTGTCAGTCACTTTGAGCTGAGCTGCCTAAAAAGACAGGTTTGGGCAACTGCAACAGTGATAAATATGAATATTAAGCATTCTGGTGTCAGTGTACAAGAACAAGGGGGACATCCTCAACTGTGGGCAGTACAGAGGTATCCAACTACTGTCACAATGCATGAAAATCACAAAAACAAAATACACTGATAAAAAAAACAGTAAAACAGAGCAGACCACAAACTGCAAAACTCCACTTTAATAAAAGTTTAGTGCTTTCATCAGAACACCAACATACAACAGTGAAATGTTTAGTTACATCACAGTCACATGATACTAAAACCACTCCCATATGTACAATTTAAAAATAGTTTTCCAAAAAAAAAGCATAATTTTGCATAGTTCAAAACCTTGCTTGTTACAAAAACACTTGATAAAATGTGTGTATAAAAACATATACTGTATGAACAAAAATAGCAGCATTGTGATAGCTAAAAAAATCTCATAAACACACAAATCTGACAAAAAACATATTCAGCCTTTAGTTTCAAAACACTGCTGATTGAGGCATACTCATTTAGCCCAGGGGACTCCAGTGCTTTACTCCTGAGTTGCCAAATCAACTCCTTATATTCTAGGAGCAATTTGTGAGGTCCACCCCTTTGATCAAAACCTACCTTTTCTATACAAATGTATTTAAAAGAATGTGTGGGATTTTTTCACATGTTTTGCAAGAGCATTTATTTCGTCATTCTTGTTTGTCATATTGGTGCTGATAGATCCTACTTTTAAATTTATTCTTGGTTTTACCAATGTAAAATGACAAACATTGTTGACACTCAGCAAGCTACACAACATTATTGCTGTGGCAGTTCAACTTCTTACAACATTTAACAACCCCCCCATCTGGGTATACAGAGTTCTTCACCTCCCTTTACATACCTACATTGATTACAAAGTCTATATTTAGACATGCAGCCAGGGTGACTTTTTTTCTTTTGTCTTTCAAGTATGATTTTGAAGCATAGATCTTTATTGTACACCACTACAGGGTCCTTCCCCATTTTCTCCATATACTCACTGTCAGCCCTATATATGTCCCAGTTATTAAGTCCCTAATGCTGTCAAAGTGTATGTTATATGGCAATATTAGGGCTCTTTGAAAATTTACTACATCTCTCTTACCATTTATGGTAACTAAATCACCGTTTTTCCCAAGTAGTGGCTTAGAAATGCCTTCCTGTCTTTTCTTAATAACCTCCCAAAAATATTATCCAAGAATATAGCTGGATACCCTCCATTGGTCAACATATCCTTCAATATTGCACATTGTTAACTAAAGGTAGAGTCATTACTCACCATATGTGTGAGTTTCACCATCTGGCCTTTAACCAGGGACTTTTTTTTGATAGGGTGGTGGCTTTTAAAATGAAGTAATGAGTTTAGAGTAGGTAGGTTTTCTGTATATGTTAGAGTCAAACCTACCTTCACCTCTATTCTTTCAGATGGTCACGTACAAATAATGGACATCCTCTTCACCTATTTCCATGGTAAACTTAAAAAACGATGTTCTGCTGTTCAAATGTACAAAAAAGTCATTGTTTTTCCTTACCACCTTTCCAATTAACTTTTAGCCTTTAAAAAGTACTCTGGCTTTTATTACAGCTTGTCTCCATGAAAACCTAAGAATAAAAGGTACATCTGCACTTAGCTACAGACATGTCAAACTGCATATTTGTTAAAGAAAAAGTTTTCATTATATTCAGTGTTCCCTTAATTACTTGCTTACACAAAAACGTTATTAGATTAACGGGGTTAATCAGTTAATCAGGGCAGATCAGGGGGAGTGCAGCTTAGTTTAATGACCTTAAGGGTGTCCTTGAATATAATGGCTACTCCACCCGTTTATTTAGTCTGTCAAGTCTAATGATGTTATAACCAGATGTAATGACTTCAGTGTCTTTTATGTGGGGCTTTAGCCAGGTTGTTGTAACTGCAGCTATATCAGGATGGTAGGTGATGAGGGCAGAATCCAGGCATTCATCTATACAAAAGTAAGGGAAACACATCAACTCTACATATATTATAATCTATGACTTTTACACCCAATCCCCACTTCAACAATCCAAGATTACAGCAATTTAACCCACATCCTTTCATTCAGATGTTTTCTTTTTACATTGTAATGCCTACATTTCTTAAAATAAAAAGAAAAGCACTTGCTTACTTTAGTATATTTTGCCACATACAGTGATAATTGAAATGCCTTACTATATGACATCCAATTTATATCATGAAATGTTTAACACAAATGCTTAAGAACAAAACTTGTTTTACTTTACTTTATTTTTTCCTTTCCCTTCTCCTTCCCCTTAGTGTCCTTTCAAACATTAATGGCATGAAATGAGGTATGTGTTTTTCAGTCCCCCATGAGTTTAACAGACTCAATGAAAGTCCAAATGTTTCCCGTTTTTCTTGCAAAGTCATATTTCACAAATGTAATTTATGCTTTATAATCTCATATTCATTCACTAATTTTAGTATTGCTGGTCTTCTTCCTGTTTATTCCCATCTCCCAACCCCAAACTCTGGTTCAAGTCCAACTAACTCCCATTTCTTCTAACCAGTACTTTTTCCATCTCTCAAGCATTTTCATTTGGAACATGAGACCAGGCTTCACTGGTAATGTCTTGACTATGAGCTTTATTATCAGAAGAATGAGATGCAGAATCCCCTTCTGTTTATTGGACAAACTTTTGTATTTCCTTCTTAGCCTGTTCAGCATCAAAAAATGACTTTGATCCCCTAGGAAAGATATTCTGAAAACAGCTGGATACAACAACTTGAATCTCACTGCTGGGATTAATTTTCTTCTCTTCTGCCTGGTGTACAATAAATAATTATTTCCACAAGCACTCTGTCTCCAATGTGTAATACCTTCACCTTTTGGCACAGTTCATTGGTTTCTGTTGCTATGATTGCATCTTAACTAATACAGGTCTGAGCTTCTTTCTCATGGCCAGGTTTGGAGCACACACACATGATGTGCCCTTTCAGTTAACAATTCCTTCTGTGGAATACCAGTCCAGCTGCTTATTTGTAGTTTCCTGAAGTTAATACAGTCTGGTCTTCCAGTTTCTCTGGTATAACAGAAAATCTCAGGTTTTCCCTGCATGCTCTGTTCTCTAACTCTACCATTTTTTTGAAACAGAAATTCTTGAGTAGCCTCATACTCAGCAAGCCTTTTCTTTATGCCTGCCTCTGATTTTTATAGTTTTATCAGTTTATCTGAATAGTTGTTTAAAACTTCTTCCATTTTTTTCTAGCCTTTTATTATTTGAGTTTATATAACCCTTCAGTGTTTTTCTTATTTTAATCAGCTCGGAGCACATTTGACTTATTTTTTCCTCAAGATTACTGGAAACCATGTCTTGCAACAAAGCTGGAAGTTGAACTTCCCAGTCAGTGCTTTTCTAGTGGATTTTCTTTTAGGTTCTCTAGGTTTCTTTTTTGCTGGCATCCAGGCAGTGTATTTACTAGTCATTAACTGAATTTACAGTATCGGGCAGAGTTACTTGTCCTGTCTTTCCATTTCTTTTTCACACTGGGAGATCAGAAATTAAGTTGTTGATCGTTATGCAGCCATCTTGAAAGCCTGTCCAAATACACTGTTATGAAATGTCATCTCTACCAAAAATAAAAACATATTAGGATGGTCAACAAAGTATATACCTACTGCAGTTGCAATAGCCTGACTCAACACTACCAAATACAGTATAGTTTCTTTAAATTAAAAAAAAATTAATGCATGTCAGGAGTAAGTCATTAAAGGTGGGCAGTAGTATTAAAGATTGAGTAATCACTGTGGAAAATTAAGTTTTGATCAGTGACTGAAAGTCAAAGTCAGAAAAAAAATTACTTTTATAGCACATCCAATGCTCAAGGTCATATTTAGCAGCTAGTGGGAGGTTACAGCTCCTCTGTATACCACAATGATTCAGCCAGTAGTCTAATATATTTATGTTTTCTACAGTTTAAAAACAAGCTGTCTCATACAGCTCAAGAAAATGGAGAGGTTTCTATGAAAATGGAGAGACTGGAAAATATGTATTGATATGGGTTGATATCAAGGTGAGCAGTAAGGATTTCTGAGCTGGGCAGATCAGGGGGAGTGCAGCTTAGTTTAATGACCTTAAGGGTGTCCTTGAATATAATGGCTACTCCACCCATTTATTTAGTCTGTCAAGTCTAATGATGTTATAACCAGATGTAATGACTTCAGTGTCTTTTATGTGGGGCTTTAGCCAGGTTGTTGTAACTGCAGCTATATCAGGATGGTAGGTGATGAGGGCAGAATTGAAATCACTAGCTTTCTTGATTATGCTGCGGAGGTTGAAGTTAGTGAATAGTAGGTCAGAATTGGAAGTGTTTGGTAGGAGGGGCATAGTGATGGGAGTGGATAGAAGAATTAATGAGAGTAGAAGGGATATCAGAGGGAGAAATGTGGCAGGGTGAGCAGTTGTGGTTGGGTCCAGGGTTGGGATGGATGTCAGCTAGGAGTTTAATTTGTTTTAAATAATGCAGTAAAATTAATCTAATGTGATGAATACATTTGTAGAGTGGTTGGCTTAGGATAATGGGTCTGTAAGTGTTTGAAAGGCTGTAGTAGTGTGGAGTAGTGGTTATAGAGTTGAGGGTAAATGCTGGTGAAAGAGTGGTTGTTAAGAGAATAATAGTATAGAGGGAGTGTAGGTGAGTGAGAGTAATTGATAGGTTAAAACTGGGAACTATGGGATCAATGCATGCAGAGGAGGAACAAGGTTTAAAAGAAGGCAAGATGTTAGTGAGCTATGTAATGGTTGAATAACAATGACTGGATATGTTAAATGTGACGTATAATGTTTGCAGCTACAGTTGTGTCTGCACTGTTTGTAATGTATAATGTTTGCTGCTGAGATTGTCGCTATGGTTTATTGTCATTTATATAAATATAAGCATGATCTTTGTCATACATGAGAATTTAACAAAGATGCTTCTTGTTTAAAAAAAACATACATAGACAAGTCTAATTTGATTTTATTTGAATGTATACTATGCAGTCCATGTAATAAGGTGTTGCAGCCTACTTTTTAAACTCGACATAATTAACAGAAAGAAGTGTGATATCATACCTTTCAACTGTACAGATTTTCACAAAATGTCCAGATTTTTGCTTCATATTTTTGGTCCATGTTTCATAAAATTCTGGTTTTCTGGCAAGTTAGTGGCACATCTTTAAAGACTGAAGTTAGAAATATGATTGTGTCTTTCGGCTTTTCCCGGTTAGGTGTCGTCACAGCGGAACTCCGGTCCGCTAATGATTGGTAGTGGATTTTTACGTACTGGGTTACCAGCCTGACGCACAACCTTCAACGAATGCCTCCACACAGAAGACGCTCTAGCTGAGAATCGAACGGGACAATGTCTTGCTATGAGGCGACAACGCTGGAAATATAATGACAGATATTTGAGTTTCAGACTTCATACCCTTCAGAAAATCCATGCTAATGCAAAACCTGTTATTCTATCAACGTTCTCAGTTTGTAAGAGCAATATTTAAAATTGTCCCTATTTTTGGGACTTTGTTCCACTTTTATTTATTGCTTTGTCCAGATTTCTTGCTCTGAGAGGTATAAGTATGAAGTATACATTACTGAATGATTTCCAGAGTTGCAGAGTAAATTACCACTTTCAGTATGGTTAAGGTCATTACTTACAATATCTAGAAACAATCTTCACAACTGTATGGGTAATAAAAAGTCACAGCATGGGATTATAGCAATCGGCGTTCTTGAAGATCAGTAGGTCACAAGTTTGTTACTACCAACTCATTCCAGATGAAGTAAAATAAAGGGCAGCAGCAAAGCGTTAAACTAAAAAGTGATGCTTTGAATATAGCCAAAATGTAAATTTGTTTAGTAAAACAGAATATATATCAAACAAATCAAACTAAATAACTATGCAGACCAATGAAGCTAACAGAATGCATAACAGCATAAACTTCCTAGGTGCAACAATAATCCTTTCTCTATCTTACATGTTCACTTGGAACCAGGAAATAATGTATCCACCTTAATTTCCTTATTGTTTCTGCTCCCCTTTATTCAAAGTACTTGATTTGGTCTCACAGGGGTGTTGCTAGGAATATTACAGGGACTGGGGGGAAGGATTTAGACTGAGGAACTGGATTGTGATGTGATAGGACACAGTGAGTCATGGTATGAGGTACTTCAGGTATAAGAGCAGTAAACAGTGGAGTACCACGAGTCACATTGGGTCCATTAATTATTGTTAAGTTCATTTCAGGCATAACTGAAGGAAAACAGAGCAAGCCCAGACTCTGTGTATAGTCATTCATTAACAGCACCCGTACAGTTATTACTCCTGTCATGTCTTACCTTTCTTAAAGAAAAAGCTAAGGCTACTCAGCACCCATCATTTAAATCAATATTGTTATCATACGTTTGGCTGTATATGTTTGTGCATGTCTGTTTTCTATATATAGTTTCATAGGATGGAGTGGGTGAAGAAAAGTGTCAGGAGTGATTTGTGACAGACTAGTATCAGTAAGAGTGAAAGGGAAGGGTCGACAAGAGGGTAGTGAGACCAGCTATGTTATATGGGTTGGAGACAGTCATATTGACAAAAAGGCAGGAGTCAGAGCTGGACGTGGCAGAGTTAAAGTTCATATTTGCACTGGGTGTGACGAGGGTGGACAGGATTAGGAATAAGTATATTAGAGGGTCAGCCCAGGTTGGAAGGTTTGGAGACAAAGCCAAAGTGGCAAGATTATGTTGGTTTGGACATGTGCTGAGGAGGGATGCAGAGTATATTGGGAAAAAGATGCTAAGGATGAAGCTGCCAGGTAACAGGAAAAGAGGAAGGCCTAAGATAAGGTTTATGGATGTGGTGAGAGAGGACATGCAGGTGGTTGGTGTGACAGAGCAAGATGCAGAGGACAGGAAGAAATGGAAACAGATGATCCGCTGTGGCGACCCCTAATTGGAGCAGCCGAAAGTAGTAGTAGTTTCATAGGTTCATAGATTACTAGGCTGTCTTTGTGGGCCATTTTAAGCCTAGCCAATTTCGGTCCAAGTTAGAATTAAACTAGCGAAAAACAAAAAGACAGCTTGGAAACACCAAAGCAAATTCTCTCTCAGTTTAATGAAGCACTTTTCGTCTTGCACATGTGGCAAGACTTCATCAGAAACTGAACAAACTTCAACACAAGTAATATATACACACCCTTTTTGTCACTTGACATTTCTAATTAAAATCTTGCGTCTTAAAGGCACATCCACATTATTGCTACTTAAAACAATTTTTAAAAAACAAATATGACTAACAATATTTTAGAACATCTCAACCCTTCCCTTGCTTCAGAATTTTTTCCTGTAATGGTGATAGAAATATATATATAAACATATATATCTCAAATTATTGTGTTGACTCTCAAAATATGATATTACTTAGTTAACTAAGAAGTCAGAAACTTACGTATCCGAGTCAAATGAAGTCAGATATCACAAATATGAATGCATTTTATAAAAATGCATCCACACATTAACGTTTAAGATTTTTCAACTTCAATATACTGTTTAAAGATATTGTCTCATTCAAACCCTGACTTCATTTTTTTAACAGTGGATGTGATAGATTTATACTCTTCTATCCCCCATGTGGAAGGCATCGAACGAGTCAGTAGTTACCTGAGAGCTAAAGCACTAGCCTCTGATGAGGTGGCTTTAATAGAGGAAATGCTTGACATAATTCTGTATAATAATTTCATTTTATGTAATGATAAGTTATATGTTCAAAAGACCGGTGTAGCTATGGGGTCACCCTGTGGGGCAAGTTATGCCAATTTGGTAATGGCCTCATGGGAACAAGAATTTATCTTTGGTAAACAAGAAGTGAAACAGTGCATCCAGTTCTACACATGGTTTTTGGACGATAATTTTATCATTTTTGAAGTCAATAAGGAAGCAGCTAGAAAGCTAGTAGATTATTTTAGCAACACTACAGATTTCCTTTCCTTATGTATTTGAAATGACCAGGATTTCATATCTGGATGTGAATCTTAGTAAAGATATGGAAAGGAACGCATATGTAGCGAAAATTTATAGAAAGGCCACATATTCAAACTCTTTATTACATTTTAGCAGTTGCCATCCATGGCACCAAAAGAAATCAGTGGTGAAGGGCCAACTCGTGAGAGCTGCCCGTATGGTCACGTTGGACCAGGATTTCATGGATGAATGTAATAATTTGAGGTCAGTGTTTGTTAGAAGAGGTTACCCAGTGGACTTTTTTGAGTGTCTAGTGGAAGAAGTAAAATATAAGGGAGAACGGGGGTTGTATAAACCCATTTTGTCCATTGGTTTACAAAGTGTTATAATAAGTGACAGAGAATTACAACAAAAAGAAGTATGGAATTTAAGTTTAATAACACCCTATAGTAGTAACGCAAGGGAAATGTCAATTTTGAACAAAAATTGGGAAATAATTGGGAGATATCCTCACCTTTCTTACAAGGTCAAAAGCAAACCCCGGATTATTTACAAGAGGGGGGCTAATTTAAAGGAATTATTGCAACATAAAAAAAAACACCCCACAGTGGAAGTGTGGCATGTACAAATGCCAAATGTGTAACTACTGTAAATACATGAGTACAGGACAAGACATTGAAGTTAAAAATATTAGTTTCAAAATCAAATTGAAGTACACTTGTCAGTCCAAGTTTGTGGTTTATGTAGCTCAGTGTCAATGCTGTGCAGTGTTTTACATAGGTAAAATGGATAGAAGGTTAAAAAAACGAGTATACGAACATCTATATAAAATAAAGACTCTTAACAGAGACTGCACTGGCTAGACACATTATTTCCTATCCACAACATTCATTTTTGTTCAAAGCAATTGATTCAGTTCTTGATGATAGTCGGGGGGGGCGCTTACACTTTTACTTGAACAACTTGAGTTAAGTTGGCAAATATGCACTGGGGCAATGTTTTACCTGGGTTTGAATGAGACAATATCTTTAAACAGTATATTGAAGTTGAAAAATCTTAAACGTTAATGTGTGTATGCATTTTTATAAAATGCATTCATATTTGTGATATCTGACTTCATTTGACTCGGATATGTAAGTTTCTGACTTCTTAGTTAACTAATATATTTTGTGAGTCAACACAATAATTTGAGATATAGTATTGTTAGTATATATATATATATATATATATATATTTGTATATATATTTCTATCACCATTACAGGAAACAATTCTGAAGCAAGGGAAGGGTTGAGATGTTCTAAAATATTGTCAGTCATATTTGTTTTTAAAAAAATGTTTTAAGTAGCAATAATGTGGATGTGCCTTTAAGACACAAGATTTAATTAGAAGTGTCATGTGACAAAAAGGGTGAGTATATATTGCTTGTGTTGAAGTTTGTTCAGTTTCTGATGAAGTCTTGCCACATGTGCAAGACAAAAAGCGCTTCATTAAACTGAGAGAGAATTTGCTTTGGTGTTTCCAAGCTGTCTTTTTGTTTTTTGCTAGTTTGTCTTACTTTGGTTCCTGTCTGTTGGAGTTTGTTATGGCTTTGGACAGTCCTTGTGGAACACCAACTATTCTTGACTTGACCCCACCACAACAGGATGGAATGGGGTATTTGACACAGTTAATAGAACAATTATCTCAACGTGTGAGCCAGTTACAGACTAGAATGGATGCCATTCCTTCTGTTTCTGCCATTGTTCAACCTTCTGCTTCTGCATTGGTAATTGGAGGTGGTAGGCATCCCGATACTAGCTCAGTACCTCCCCATCTGAACTCACAAACCAGAAGTGTGATACCAACTGGAAGTGATGTCACACGAGCTGAACAATTGCATCAGAGGAGTAGTCCAGGTGGTGAAAGGGCGCCAAATGGCAGAGAACCTACAGGTTCAACAGCTTCAGCATCTGGTTCAACAATTCTACCTGTTTTTTCCAACAATCAGCCAGGTAGTGTCAAACGACTTAATATGAGAAGTTCTACAGAATTTAATACCATGAAAGACTTGCCAACTTTTACTCAGTGGTTGGAAATGCCAATCACAACCTAACCAATCAACACCTTCTGAAACAGAGGAGTCAGGTACCATAGTTTCATTATTGCAAGACCTTTACAAAAAACTTTTCAAATATAAAAAAACTTTCTTTAGAAGTTACTTACGTCAATGTGTCAATGAAAACATTGTTCCCAAGGGCTTGCGTGCCCACCAATACCCTACGGGGTTAGAGCCAGGTTCATTGTTTCATAAAGAACTTATTGAGTTGTTTAACATTCAGGGACTTGTCCTGTTGAACCTGATGATTAAACACTATGAGACTTCTATTAACCTTTTACAACAAGAAGCTACTAGCTTAGATGCTGCTATTAAGGGTCATGTAAACTTTTCAACATATGCTTTTGATTACAACAGAATTTTTGACAGTATAGACCAACAAATGATGAAATTTAGAGAAATTAAAGTAAAAAAACTAACTAGAGACCGTAAAGCATATGGTGAGGGGAATGCTTACCCCCCCACCCCCAAGTTCACAAGTAGCAAAATCCAGCAATGCTGCTATGAATGTATTTGTGTGTAACACAACAAACAGAAATTAATTAACACATGGTCTATCTGTCTCAAATGATAGTAGTGCACTTCCATCAGGTGAGGGACCTATGTTACCCCAACAGTCAATTGTGAATAATACATCAGCTAACGCCCAAAATTTTCAGCATCAAGCCAACCAATACAATTTGAGATCAAAGAACAAGAAATCTCATTCCAACAACAACTACAAAGGGAAGAATTGGAAACGCAGGAGATGATACCACCTCTTATTGCACCAGCTTCCCCGACAACTAATGCTGCAGATTTTGGACTAAGGAACATCTTTATGAATAATGATAAAGATTTTAAAATTTATAATTTTTCTGATGTTACTATAGATGAAGCATTGGTGGAACTATTATACAAGGGGTGCACTTTTGTCCCCAAAAGAAAAGCAGACTTAGTTAAAACTTTAATTGATTTAAAATTATTTGTGCGTAAACTCAATTTGTCTATGCTTTTTGCTGACAGTATTATGGTTCAGTCTAATGCATTACATCCTTCAAGTACTTTTTGTCCCCCTTTACACCCAACTTTACAATGTTTTGAACTCATTTGTGAGTTGGATTTATATAATGTTTTAGGGGTGGGTAGTAATCATAAGCAGAACAAAAGGAAGAATGTTTCATCTGTAAATGTTACTAGTGAACAACTGTATTTATTACAATTAATTCAAGAAGCCCCAGTCCGTATTATGGCCCCAGACAAGGGAAGGGGGGGCTTATTGTTATGAATGTGGAGGACTATGTTAATAAAATGGACCAAATAGTCCAAAGTCCCACATATCAGTTGGTTTCACGTAATGAGTTAAATCAAGCGTATAGTAAAATAAAGTCTCATTTATATGAAATGTTGTTAGAAACCAAAATTACTACTGACTTGTTTAGATATTTATCTATGCCTTCCCCAAGGATACCTGTTTTGTTTGGTATCCCTAAGTTACATAAAAATGTGAATAATCCACATATGCGACCTTTGGTGGATGCTAGGGCAAGTATAATTTACCCTTGGGCAAAATGGGTAGACCAAAAGTTGAAGTATGTAACTCGAGAAATATATATGTAAAGATTCTTGGTTGTTGTTGTCACAAATCAAGAATTTAGAATTCAGTGCTGACTTCAGTTTTTTAACAGTGGATGTGGTCGATTTATACTCTTCTATCCCCCATGTGGAAGACATCAAACGAGTCAGTAGTTACCTGAGAGCTAAAGCAGTAGCCTCTGATTAGGTGGCTTTAATAGAGGAAATGCTTGACATAATTCTGTATAATAATTTCATTTTATGTAATGATAAGTTATATGTTCAAAAGACCGGTGTAGCTATGGGGAAAGTTATGCCAATTTGGTAATGGCCTCATGGGAACAAGAATTTATCTTTGGTAAACAAGAAGTGAAACAGTACATTCAGTTCTACACATGGTTTTTGGACGATATTTTTATCATTTTTGAAGGCAATAAGGAAGCAGCTAGAAAACTAGTAGATTATCTTAACAACACTACAGATTTCCTTTCCTTTACTTATGTATTTGAAATGACCAGGATTTCATACTTGGATGTGGATCTTAGTAAAGATATGGAAAGGAACGCATATGTAGCGAACATTTATAGAAAGGCCACATATTCAAACTCTTTATTACATTTTAGCAGTTGCCATCCATGGCACCAAAAGAAATCAGTGGTGAAGGGCCAACTCGTGAGAGCTGCCCGTATGGTCACGTTGGACCAGGATTTCATGGATGAATGTAATAATTTGAGGTTCGTGTTTGTTAGAAGAGGTTACCCACTGGACTTTTTTGAGTGTCTAGTGGAAGAAGTAAAATATAAGAGAGAAACAGGGGTTGTATAAACCCATTTTGTCCATTGGTTTACAAAGTGTTATAACAAGTGACAGAGAATTACAACAAAAAGAAGTATGGAATTTAAGTTTAATAACACCCTATAGTAGTAACGCAAGGGAAATGTCAATTTTGAACAAAAATTGGGAAATAATTAGGAGAGATCCTCACCTTTCTTACAAGGTCAAAAGCAAACCCCGGATTATTTACAAGAGGGGGACTAATTTAAAGGAATTATTACAACATAAAAAAAAACACCCCACAGTGGATGTGTGGCATGTGCAAATGCGTAACTACTGTAAATACATGAGTACAGGACAAGACATTGAAGTTAAAAATATTAGTTTCAAAATCAAATTGAAGTACATTTGTCAGTCCATGTTTGTGGTTTATGTAGCTCAGTGTCAATGCTGTGCAGCGTTTTACATAGGTAAAACGGATAGAAGGGTAAAAGAACGAGTATACGAACATCTATATAAAATAAAGACTCTTAACAGAGACAATGCACTGGCTAGACACATTATTTCCTATCCACAACATTCATTTTTGTTCAAAGCAATTCATTCAGTTGTTGATGATAGTCGGGGGGGGTCCCGCTTACACTTTTACTTGAACAACTTGAGTTAAGTTGGCAAATACTCACTGGGGCAATGTTTTACCCGGGTTTGAATGAGACAATATCTTTAAACAGTATATTGAAGTTGAAAAATCTTAAACGTTAATGTGTGTATGCATTTTTATAAAATGCATTCATATTTGTGATATCTGACTTCATTTGACTCAGATACATAAGTTTCTGACTTCTTAGTTAACTAAGTAATATCATATTTTGAGAGTCAACACAATAATTTGAGATATAGTATTGTTAGTATATATATATTTCTATCACCATTACAGGAAAAAATTCTGAAGCAAGGGAAGGGTTGAGATGTTCTAAAATATTGTCAGTCATATTTCTTTTTAAAAAAATGTTTTAAGTAGCAATAATGTGGATGTGCCTTTAAGACACAAGATTTTAATTAGAAGTGTCATGTGACAAAAAGGGTGTGTGTATATATTGCTTGTGTTGAAGTTTGTTCAGTTTCTGATGAAGTCTTGCCACATGTGCAAGACGAAAAGCGCTTCATTAAACTGAGAGCGAATTTGCTTTGGTGTTTCCAAGCTGTCTTTTTGTTTTTCACCAGTTTGTCTTACTTTGGTTCCTGTCTGTTTAAGTTAGAATTAAACCCTGTACCATGTGTCTGTGAGGTAAACAACTTAACCACAATTCTAATCCCCAACCCTCCATGTACATGCACACACATACATTTAACATTTGTTTACTGGGATTGTCCTTCTAAGCAAAGTTCCCTGTTTTCAGTGGAGGGCTCAGGTGAAGCTCCTAATACAATTCTGTAATTCCAGTAGTACAGATAATAAGCAGATTAACAGAAATTTCAATTACCCTGAACAATTTAGCAGAATGAATCCAATAAGTATATATCAATAGTTACATGTTACAAATTTTGGTGGAAGGAAAAAGTTAAGTAAAGTAAGAGTTATACAGTTGTGTGTAGGAATAGAAACGAAAAACCCAAGGTGAAAGAGGCACCAAGGGAAAAAAATGTGTATATGTATGTGTGTATATATATTATATGTACACACACACCAAGCAGCAATCTAATACAGGAGCAGTCACCACAGGCAGCAAGGATCAAAAAAGTACAAAACAAAGAAAAATCTAGCAGCCAGGGACTAAAAATGCAGTATCAAAATGATTAAAAAGTAGCTCTAGACACACCCAGATTGGTTTTGCTAAAGTTTTCTCAGTGGGTTGTGTTTGCATTTTATCAGACAGGGCTCTGGTAGTAGAAAAATGGAAGGTCACCTGTGTTGGGTCAGAGGGACTTCGGTAATCACCTATTGCTTCCCTGCTAACTTGGAGTTTTCTATTGGAAAAACGTAGACTGTATTCTAGAACCTGTGCTGGCATGTTGAAAGGACAGAATACATTACAGCAAAGACTGTTTTATGTATGGGTTATTTTATTAGGGTGCAATCCAGACATCCGATTTAACTGTGAGAGTAACCCATAACCTTTTTGACCCTGATTTAAATTGCAGACACTGACATGGCAAATAGATTGGACTTTTCATTCAACTGCAAGTTTATTTCTAGTTTTTACTACATAGTCTGATGGCAAAAGTCTGGTTTTACATTCTGCCAAGAGAATTACACACGTGCACACACACAAATATATATATATATATATATATATATATATATATATATACACACACACTGAAGACCGGAATCCCGAGACCAGATAACTGAAAGACGAGAAGACCAGAAGCGCGAAATTTGAAATACCGAACATTACACTAAACATACACCATACACATACCGTCACTCAAAACACAAACACACAAATCTATATTACAGAAAAACAGGGGGGCAAGCCCCCTGCACCCTCCATGTGGGGGGCTGTGCCCCCACACCCCCCCTTAAATATTATAACTCCAAGGTCGCACTATGCAGAAAAACACACAAAAACACCACCGCACACCTACATTCCCCACACACACACACACACGCACATCATAGTCACAACACACACTTACACACACACTAAAGCCCCTAACCAACACAACCAAACATAGATACTTACCTAACCTCCTGACATCTCCTTAATTCACAGTTTTGAAATTTGCGCTTCTGGTCTTCCGAACTTCTCGTCTATCGGTTATCTGGTCTCGGGATTCCAGACTTCGATAATGTACGTATTCAGGATTTACTAGTGATCCTATATATATATATATATATATATATATATATATATAAAATGGTGAAGTAAAGGCAGAAGGTTGCCTTTGTGAAAAGCAGTGTTGAATGGACAACCAAGCCTTATTGAATGACACAATAAGACACAGAAGGGGTAGACTCATTTGCATATTGGAATAAATTTGACATCTCACAGTCTTGCCACATATTATATACAGATATGGAAAATAAGAGGTCTGATCCATTGCTGTTGCTGCAATCCATTGCAGTGAGTTGTAAAGGGTTCTGCTGTTATGGACAGGTATGGCAGTGAAATCTGTCACTATCACACACCTGGTAGTACACTGGGCACTATTCGGACTGAGCTCTCTTCTCATATTTCCTGCACTGGAGTACAGTTTATTTGTATTAGGACTCATCTACAGGTATATTCACTGTGGTGTAACATGAAGCTGATAAGTGCTTCCAGGTCATGGCTTGCAATGGCTAATACAGTGTCTCTTTCCTATGATGTCTAATAGGCCTGTTGGGAAACATGAGAGGCAGTTATGAAACTCAGAGCTTGTTCCTAACTACCAGCCTTCAGTACATCAGGTAAAAGAAGCAACATATCTGCTTACTAGCTTTAATATCTTGAAGTGGGAGGCAGAAGGAGCTGATAAAATCCATGTGATACAGGTGCCTTTTTAGGGGGTATCAAATGTTTTGATATGAGGTAAGTAAGTTATTGAGAGTTAGAAAGTATGTGAGTGGACAGTTGAGCTGAAACACAGAAGACATAGCTTGTTAGTAGCACAAAGCTTTAACCCCATGTGCTATACATTTTTTAAAGTGGCTTAAACTCTTAATTTCCCAGATTTGCATCAGCCTGGGTGGCAATATGATGTCAGTCTGTTGAGTCACAGAGCTATTTTTCTGTTACTAGACAACACAAATTATAGCTCTTTTAGGAATGCTGGTGTACATAATAGTACTTGTTATTTTATTTTTAAAATGATTTTTACAGTAAACGGTATGGCTGAAAGAAATAATTAGATACTAGAGATAAAACATATCATCTTATATGCTGACCTATCTACAATCTAGTTTGGCTTTTCTCACAAATTTTTCTCTGTGTTACTTTCTGCTTGCAGACTGCCATTTTTCTCCATCTCTATCCCTACCTCATACTGGCGCTCCTTCTTTCCCTGCTCTAGTTGTAGCCCATCAATAGTTTATTACTTCAAAGTCTAAGCTGCTAGAAGTCCTTTAAAAGGAGTTCTATCCTCCAATATAGCTATCCTTATGCTACATTTATCTTCTCCCTATAATATCATCTATATGATATCAATGTTGTTTAATGCTTCAGTAACTTATTTTCCTGTTAGAGATGAAGATCCCACCATTTTTATTTTGCTGGTTTCAGTCATGTTTGTGTGTTTCCGAAGGGAATATGTGTAAGACTAGATGTCACATGTTTCAGAAAGGAATCTATCTCTGTCTATATGACCTAGGCTACACATACAACTCTAGTTTACAGGGTTAGACCACCTACAGTGTTACTACTTCAGACTACCTTGCTAAGATTAGTTAAGTTCACATACTAACAGATAAAAAGTGAAATTGTTTTCTGTAAAATAATTTTTTGGTAAATACATGAGTAACAGGAATATGTTACTTATACTATAACTCTGCAGGGCCTGGCAAGTACTCCCTTTTGGCTTTTTTAAACTTTCTCTAACAATTTAGGTTTTTTAATGTTATGATAGGGTAAACCCTATTCCTAAGACAGGGCATAATAAACATTCATGAAAACAGTTTGTTTCAGTCCTTGATGTTTGCCAGAAATTCTCTTCTCAGTATCCACAGTGTATGCAGAATTGTCTCTTTCTGAGGTTCGCATGGAATTAACTGTATTGGCAACATATATAAGTCATCGTCTTCTTTTGGCTGCTCCCGTTAGGGGTCGCCACGATCTTCTGTTTCCATTTCTTCCTGTCCTCTGCATCTTACTCTGTCACACCAACCACCTGCATGTCCTCTCTCACCACATCCATAAACCTTATCTTAGGCCTTCCTCTTTTCCTGTTACCTGGTAGCTTCATCCTTAGCATCTTTTTCCCAATATACTCTGCATCCCTCCTCAGCACATGACCAAACCAACGTAATCTTGCTTCTCTGGCTTTGTCTCCAAACCTTCCAACCTGGGCTGACCCTCTAATATACTTATTCGTAATCCTGTCCACCCTCGTCACACCCAGTGCAAATCTTAATAGCTTTAACTCTGCTACGTCCAGCTATGACTCCTGCCTTTTTGTCAATGCCACTGTCTCCAACCCATATAACAGCTACATATATTGTGTGTGTATTCATATATATATATATATATATATATATATATATACACACACACACACACATACATATGGCAACATATATAAGTATGTTGGGAAATTATTTTTCCATTAGCTCAGTTATTCTGAATACCACTGCAACACTGCACCTGCCTGGAAGGCCTTATTCCACATCACTTTAGTTACTGTACATTAAAGAATATTGGCCAGTAAGGTGCAACAGTTTCAATAATCAATGCTGCCTTGGTCCTTTTCTTTTTCAGTACAATTCTACTTTTTTTTGCATCTGCTTTCATAACTGTTGACATTGGATGATTCCATGTTTACATTGCTTCATTTTTAGCAAGTCTTTGTGGTTAGTGTTTCCAGCCTCTCATTTACTTCAGTGTTCTAATGTTCACACTGCCTTCAATTTAGCAACCTAGCCAAACTGTTGTTTTCAGGATACAAACCTTTAACCATAAGTGTATCATAGCCTGCAGTAAGATGTATGGTTGTTTTAGTTTCATGTTACAAAACCTACATTTGTTTTTATCTTCAACCTTTTCTATAGATTTTGTGAGCAATCATGTATGCATTTCACTGTCTTGAGCCACCATTAATAACCTTTTGTCTTTTGAGTTAAATTCTCCTCTTCCTGACCATTCATGTGTCAAATATTAATCAACATGTGGTTGTTCCAGCAGTTTTCTCTATAGGGGCATTCCAGTTTTCATTGCCAATTTTTTTATATTTTTTGCCCCAAATGGTCCAGTTCAAGTGTAATTGACACTCTCAGCTTTTCCTGCTCTGTTACCATCAGTTCCACTCCTGCACCTGACATTTTACACCAAGTTTTTCTAGTCTAAGTGCATCATTTTGCATTTGTCTGCACTGATCAGCTGTCACTTTTCAGCCCAAATAGTGCTTGGTGTCTTCCTCAACCTCGTCTAACACACCTAACTTTGTGCCACCAGTGAAGAGGATGATCATGTTCTCGACTCAGGACATGCCCCATGTGGCTCTCCACTTGTCATTTTTCTTGTTTCTGACAATGTTCCTTTCACAAGTTCCTTAATTTTGATTCTACCCAGTACAACTCCAGCTTTCTTAGCAGCAGTCTAATTATCCTGATGAAGTCTAGTTCAACTAAACTACTGACTGCACTCTGTCAAATTTTCCAATAAGCCAGCTAAGTCATAAAACTATACATTAGGGTGACGCAGTGGTGCAGAGGTTAGCATTGTCGCCTCACAGCAAGAGGTTCTCTGGTTCGATTGTTGGCAGGGTGTTTTCTGTGCAGAGTCTGCATACCCTCCCTGCATTTGCATGGGTTTCCTCAGAGTATTCCAGTTTCCTCCGACATTCCAAAGACATGCATCTGGAACATTTCTCCCTGGGCCTCCCCTAAAAATAGGCTCTGTCCCAGTTGGACTTTCCTGGTAAACAAATGTTAAATAAATAAAAAAAATTGTATTGGGTTTGTCCAGCAACAACTTCTAGTCATTAATCCACATCGGTTGTTGTCCTGAACTTTCCTTAAGGATTTTGTCCTTTTGTTCAGTTTGTATACATTTCTCTGTGATATGGCATTACATCATCAGTGAATGTTTCAAACAGTTATTACCGCTTGACAAAGAATGTGACATGTTTTGTTTCTAGGCAGGTATTACCTACATTTTATCAGAAGAGTTGCAAATCAAGAATTGAAACTTCTTAAACTTGTCTCACTCTTATATAGATATGGAGTCAAATTAATATTGACTGTAATGTTCTTTTATTGTAACATAGTGACTCCATGCAGCATTTAATGCTTCTTACAAGGTCTACTAATGGCACTTATATAGATGCATACTCAAGTTAAGGTAATGATTTAACTTGCACTAGGTTTAGTGATGTTGTTTCTACTGCGTTTTACTATATCCATCCGTAAAGTGGATCATTTGCTGCTGTCCACTCCTTAGTCATTAGATTTGAGGTATACATTTTGTAATGTTCATTTCTACCTTTGCCCTGGCCTATGGCAATAATGCGTCCTATTTGGCTCAATCCACCTGTCCAGATAAGCTGCTCTGAGGCATATTATTGTATGACTTTTGCTCAAGGTTTCTGAATACCATATGTTGGAATACAGAAGATAAAGCAGTTGTTTTGCTGAAATCTCATGTCCTTGAACAGAGGTTCTCTGGTGTTATAGAAACTTTTATTTTAATGACAGGAGAGTTAAACGGTCTTTACCATCCAAAATTACTCCATTGGAAAATGGCTTGATGTCCTTCAAGGATGCATCTGCAGTCCTAACATATGGGTTGTCCTGCCTCAGGCAGCCCTTCGGTCGGCCGGATTCCAAAGTCTGGGTCTGGCCTCGGCTGATGTCGCACTTCACCCGACGTCATAGCTGCTGTTTATTGGGTATAAAGGCATCAGCCGACGCCATTTTCCTCAGTCTTTCTTGCCGCGCGGTGCCCGAAGCAGAAGCTGTTCTCAAGTGCCAGTCGGTCAGATCCAGAGATTTCTACTACCGAAGACTTCTAAAAAAGCTAAGTACCCCGTTGGGGACTCTTTCTTGCCTCAGCCGATGTCAGACAAAGTAAATAATTGTTTAACTTGTGGGAAACAAATACCTCATAAGGATTTCCACTCTTACTGCCTTCCTTGCTTAGGCCCAGACCACGACGTATCAGCTTGTCTAGCCTGTGCTTCCTTCAACCGACGGACACTTAGACGTCGGTCGGAGTTTGCAGAGGAGTTTTTTGGTCCCGCTTTTGCATACAAAATGCCGTCGGAGACTCCGACTACTCAATTAGCTAAAAAGCACAAGGAAAAGGACCGACATTCGCGGTCCGCGGTTTCAGCTGAAACCACGGTTAGGTGTCTCGGTTTCGGCTGAAACCGAGCCCCCGGGTCTTCCTTCAGCTGAAAGCATGCCTCCGATAGCCGAGGCCTCACAGAGCATGGCTGAATCTGCTACTGAATTTACTGCTACAGAAGCAGGCACCCAGGATTTGTCAGATACTATTCCTTTAGACATATCTACCCCTGCACGTGGGGCTGCTAGACCCCCTGCTTCTATGTCTATCAAGGCTTTTGCCAGGGCTAAAGCAGCTAAATCTTCTAAGGCCTTACCTTCTAAAACTCCTTCACATAGGCCTTCCTCTAGTTCCCAAATACTCAGCCTGGCTGAGGATCTCATCTCTTTGATCAGGGGATCCCAACCTCACCCAGACAGGGCCTCTCAGCCCCCTCCAGACAAGAGGCCTAGGACTGAACCCCCGGAACCTGTCTCTACAGATTATTCCTCGGATGACTCAGACATTTCAGACCCTCACGAAGGCCCATATTCTCCTTATGAGGATTCTGATGCAGAAGACTCCATTCCTTCTGCTTCTCCTCCTGAAGAATTTTCCTTTGGGGAAACCTTGCATGCTATGAGGGAACACTTACAATGGCAGGGCCAGGATTTTTCAGATTCAAGGAAAAGGCTAAGGAGCTTTTTACACTTACCACAGCATAGGCCTGTAGCCATTCCGCCAGTACTAACAGTTGTTGATGATGCATATAATGATGCCTGTACTGCCCCTGATTCTCTTCCTCCGGCCCCTGCCAAGCCAGACAGATATTACAGGGTCCCAGACACTCATTACCATTTGCATAAGGCTCCTGTTGCAGACCCTGAAACCATTTCACAGGGCCCTAAAGGTGTGGCAGCTGCCTCTGCCAAAAACCCTCTTCCCTCTGAAAGGGAATCTAGAGCATTAGAGAGATGGGGTAAAAAGGTTTATACTTCTGCTACTCTTTCGGCCAGGGCCTTAAACTGTCAATTTCACATGATTCAGTACCAGGAATTTTTGTTAGACCAGTTAAATAAAAAACTGTCTTCTCCTGAACCTTTAGACCGCAAGTCTCTTCAGGATTTGGTACATAACTCTCAGCAGGTCAGTAACCATTTCTTAAAATGTGGCTATGATGCACTGGAGGCTTCCTTTAGATCAGCTATGACTGGAGCAGTGATTTGAAGGCATGCCTGGTTAAAAGAACAATCCTTACCAGATCATGTTAAGTCAAAACTCCTAGATGCTCCCATGGAGAAACAAAGTTTGTTTGGCTCCCCTGCACAGGAGGTTCTAAAGAAGGTGGAAGAAAAAGCAAAATCTGTCCAAACAGTCAAGGATTTCTTACAGGTCCAACCTCCGAGGTTTAGCAGAAATTGATCTTCGAAGAATTGGTCCTTTCCAGACAACTCCAGAGTGCAGAGAGGCAGAAATAGACGCCCCAGAGGCAGAGGTCAATATAGGGGTGCCTACAGGGGACGTCAGTGGCAACCTACCAACCAGAGAAGTACTGCCACAGATCCAACTACAACCACTTCCACAGGGCAGACACAATGACTTGGCTCTAGTTCCGCCTACCAGGGAACAACTGGAAGCACCCTTGGGCGGAAAGCTAGCCTTATTTTCCGACAACTGGCATTACATTACAGGAGACAAATGGACTTTACAAACAATAGACAAGGGCTACAGGTTTCACTTCCACACTCTACCAAAAAGAGAGGAATGCCAAACCTACCACCAAGCCAAAAAACAGACGCTCTAAGACAAATCAACAACTTACTAAGGATGAGAGCTATAGAAGAGGTACCACCTATGGAACAAGGCCAAGGATTTTACTCCAGGCTTTTCCTTGTACCAAGAAAAGAAAATCAATGGAGACCTATTCTAGACTTGTCCGCACTCAACACATACCTCATTGTTCCAAAATTAAAAATGCTGACCCTCCAGCAGCTTCTTCCCATGCTGGGCAAGGAGTCTTGGCTGGTGACTCTAGATCTCAAGGAGGCATACCTGCACGTCCCTATACGACCAGATTGCAGAAGGCACCTCAGATTTCTTGCAGGATCAGAGCATTATCAATTCTCAGCATTGCCATTTGGCTTATCTACTGTGCCCAGAGTATTCACGAAATGCCTGGCATCAGTAATTGCTCATTGCAGGCTTCAGGGAATTCAAATTTACCCATACCTGGACGACTACCTAATACAAGCAGACAACAAGGCAAAATTAACAAAAGATTTGGAAAATGTCATACAACTGTTGCAAGCCTTGGGATACACAGTCAACATGCAAAAGTCAAGACTATTACCATCCCAAAGGATAACATTCTTGGGTGCAGAACTGGATACATCAACTCAGATGGCATTTCTCACAGAAGAAAAACAAAAGCAACTACCAGTCTACTTCATGACATTAATAACACAAACTCGGCTTACTGCAAGGAAAGTCCTGCAAGCCCTGGGCTACATGGCATCCTGCATAATATTGGTTCCACATGCAAGGCTGCATATGAGAAAGCTACAATGGTACCTAAGGAATGTATGGTCTCAACACAAGCACAGTCTAGAAGCCCAGATTCCAATAATTCCATGCCTGAAGCAAGAATTCCTGTGGTGGGCTCAGGCCTGTCAGTTGAACAGAGGCTTGCCTTTCCACAAACCTCATCCAAGCCAGACCATCACCACAGACGCCTCAGACCTAGGATGGGGGGCACACATGGTGGACAAGTGTATACAAGGCCTATGGACCCAAGACCAGCTGAATCTACACATAAATCTAAAGGAGATGCTGGCAGTGAAACATGCGATCCAGGCATTCAGACCACTCCTTCAACAGGGTCATCTGCTGATAAGGACGGACAATACCACAGTCTTGTGGTACATCAACAAACAGGGAGGTACACATTCATATCCTCTATGCCGGATGGCAATGGACCTGTGGAATGTGGCCCTGAATCTCAACATTCAACTTCAGGCCAGATTTGTACCAGGAAAAGAAAATTCTCTAGCAGACACCTTAAGCAGAACTACCACGGATGCTCACGAATGGATGCTACATCCAGATATCTTCAAAGCCATAACAAAGAAATGGGGACTACCAGAGATAGACCTGTTCGCCTCCCCACACAACCACTAATTGAAGAAATTCTGCACAAGAGCATACCACCCACTTGCTTGGAGGGTGGACTCCCTTTCCTTCAGCTGGAAAAACCTGACAGCATATGCATTTCCACCTCTTCCCTTGATGTACAAAGTTGTACTGAAGATCAGAGAAGATCAGCCAAGGGTAATCCTGATAGCTCCAGACTGGCCGAGGCAACATTGGTACCCGCTACTGAGAAGCATGTCTCGGACACACGCATGGCCTCTACCTCTATGTCCCTTACTTCTAACACAGGACAACTACAAGATCCTACATCCAAACTTGAAAACACTGCAGCTAGCTGCTTGGAATATTGCATAAAACAAAATAACCCAGGTTTATCTCAGAGGGTTAAGGACATTATCCTGGAGGCACACAGACCCTCCACAAGGAAGACTTATTCAGCCAAGTGGAAAAGATACCTCATTTGGAGTACAGCAAAGGAAGAAAATGTCTCATTGGCAAACATAGCACACATCCTGGAATATTTAGCAGAACTGTTCCACAATGGCCTGTCTTACTCCTCCATTAAGATTCATGCATCAGCAATTTCAGCAGAATACAACATGGATCCTCCTGTCTTCTCTCATCCTCTACTCAGGCAGTTCTTGAGAGGAATCAAAAATGTAAAACCTCCAAGGAAACCACCTTTACCTACATGGGATCTCAACTTTGTGCTGGAAAAGTTAACACTTCCCCCTTTTGAACCAGCAGCAACAGCAGAATTACAGTTCTTGTCTTGGAAAACTGCTTTCCTGCTAGCAATCATTTCAGCAAGAAGGGTATCTGAGTTACAGGCATTAATGGCAGTACAACCCTTCCTTATCTTCCATCAGGATAGGGTCTCTCTGAGAACTAACCCTACCTTTATGCCAAAATTGGTCTCCAGAGTATCTTTGAACCAAGCGATTCATTTACCTACATTCTTCCCCAACCCACAGAACAGGGGGGAAAGACTGCTACATACCTTGGATGTGCACAGACAATTACGCTACTATCTGGACAGAACTAAGACCAGCAGAAAAACTGACCAGCTTCTGGTAGCATATGCAACAGGAATGCAAGGAAAAGCAAATTCAAAACAGACAGTCTCAAAATGGATAGGAAATTGCATTCGATTTTGCTACTCTTTTCATGGAAAGACAACTCCTGAAAATATCAGACCTCATTCCACAAGAGCTACAGCCACCACTACAGCTTTCCTACGAGGAGTGGCTACCAAAGACATTTTAGAAGCTGCTACTTGGAGCTCCGTGCATACATTTGCCAAGCATTATAATCTTCCCTTATACTCTAGATCCCGAGCAGGTTTTGCAACTGCTGTTTTGCAAGGGATCTTAACTACACCATCTTTATCTTAGTGCCTCCTCCCCCAATTTGGCTATGGTATTCTACCCATATGTTAGGACTGCAGATGCATCCTTGAAGGACATAGTACAGTTTTGTACCTACCATAAATGTAGATGTCCGATAGGTATGCATCTGCAGTCAGGATTACCCACCCTCCTTCCCCTCTGTGGTATTCCTAGGGTATTTACCCCTCTTTTAGCTAGCTGGGGGAATCTATTATGGTGTATTTGTTTGTATATATGTATATATATATATATATATTTACATTGTTTGCTCTCTACTGTTTGGAATTATTTGCATTTATCCAAATTTAGCCTTCCTAGAAGGCACCTGGCATCTGGGGCAAGAAACACTGAGGAAAATGGCGTCGGCTGATGCCTTTATACCCAATAAACAGCAGCTATGACGTCGGGTGAAGTGCGACATCAGCCGAGGCCAGACCCAGACTTTGGAATCCGGCCGACCGAAGGGCTGCCTGAGGCAGGACAAACCCATATGTTAGGACTGCAGATGCATACCTATCGGACATCTACATTTATGGTAGGTACAAAACTGTACTTTTTTGCCACTGTGGAGAAATCCCAGTTAGTAATCTAAGGTTTTGGTGGCCCAGTTCTGCATGTGATAGGAAGGACTAGTCCCCCGAAAAAAAAATGTAACATGGTGTGCACACAGTAGTCACAACAGCATGTTATTGAATATACAGTCTGAGGATGGTCAATGAAATTGTGTTGATTGTAATTGTGACCCACAGAATAATGGAACTGAAAAGTGAATGTACTGGGCAGAGGCTATTTTAAGTTCAAGATTACAGAATGCCATCTCCCGACTCTGATGAATTTGGGGGCTAAGAAGCAGGTATGTGAGGGGGTGTAACACCCCCCCACCCCCACCCCAGCAGGGGCAGTGCTACTCTGCAAAAACAAAATGCTCATTAAAATGTAACAATAAGTTATACTTTTTATTTGAATCAGTTTATTTTTTGAAGTGTCTAGACTGGCAATACTGGGTCTCTCTCTTGAGACAGGCAACCTGCTATCTAGACTGCTTTGTTGGCACAGTTGAGTTTTGCAAGGTTAGCATTTCCTAAACTGTTCCCAGTTCAACCAGTCTGATTCTCATATCAGGGATGTTTCACTTAATTTGATTGTAAGCATGTGTCTGTGTTTGAGTCCAAGTTAGTGGTTATATGTATCTTTGAGTTTCACTGCAGAGAAGGACTTTTTCCATAAAGGTTTATATCTTGTCCAAAAGATGTGCAACCTCAGAGGTGATGATATGAAGTAAGAGGATGCAGAGACTAAAGCCCCCTCCATAAGGGGTATTAAGAGACTTGCCCCCCATTTCACCCAAAGATTTAGATTTAAAGTTCTGGTGCTTACATTTTCAAGGAAGCTGTCTTCTGCTGAAATAACAACTTGCTAAGGGGTACTATAACTGCTTAGAGAATGGGCAACCTATAGATCGCACCCTATTGCAGAATTAATATTCTCAAGAAGCGTGTTACTCTACAGATAATGCCTACTGTAAAATAAGTCTGCCATTTCACAGCAGCCTATCAAGCTGCCATGGAGCTTGGACTGAAAGTTACCTAACAGCCGCCATTATTTTACGTTCACTAAGCAGTGCTTTTCAAGCTGCCATGGAGCTTGGACTGAAAGTTACCTAACAGTCACCATTATTTTACTTCACTAAGCAGTGCTTTTGCTGTTTAGCGAGGGTAACATTAAAAGAAAGTGTGTTCTCATGTATTTGTCTGTGGATGAGGGTGTATGCATGTATGAGAGTGAGAGACAGATCAGCTGAGCTGTTATTTTATTATTTACACAATTTTTGTCTGCATGTGTGAGTGAATGCGTGCATTAAAGTGAAGTGTCTGTATGTGTTTTTATATTTCTGTCTGAGTGAGTGAATGCGTGTTTGCATGCGACACACAGAGAGAGAGAGTCTGAAGAGTGAAAGCAATTGAGCATGGTAACAACAGCAGGTCTGCATACCTCTCGACCTCTTAGTTCATGATATCTGGATAATACCTAAAATAAAGAGTTAACAAGGCTCAAAATAGGAACATATGTTAAATAGTGCTGTTGTAAAATTAAAGTTACTTGAGTAATAGGATTTGTGTTGGCATGCATTTTCTGAAGCTCAAGTTTGAGTGAGTGAGTGAGTGAGTGAGTGAGTGAGATCAGCCACTGGCAACAGCAGTAGAGAGATTTGCATTCCTCTCAGTCTCTTAGCTGAAGAAATCTGGATAAAGACTAAAATAAAGGAGGAACAAAGACTCAAACAATAGAAACAGATTTTAATTATTGCTGTTATAAAGTTGCTTAAATGACAGGATTTGTGTTAGCTTGCATTTTCTAAAGGAAGTAAAGTCTGAAATTCAAATGTATGTCATTATTTAATGACTTCAATTCACAATCACTGACAACAAACCAAACATTTTAGGAGAATTGAACCAAAAAATAAATAACTGGATATTTTTTCTTAAATATTATATTTTGGATACCATTTACATATACTACAGCAAGTTTGAAACATTAGGCAAAGGAACTATTTTACATGAAAAATATATAAAAAAATAATACAGTAATTTAAAAAAAATAAATAAGTAAAGCACAGCAATTTTACAGACAGCCCATTCTCTAAACACAATAATGCCCTCCAGGGGTGTACAGGCCATTCGCCTGTGGTGACGGTTCTCAGAACACCCGTGGGCGGATGTTATTTCCACAGTAACATTCACCCTGATGTTCATCATGCATACAGCTGCAGTAATCACAGATGGGTTCTCTGCCGTCAGGCGGGTCCTCGGTCGGCCGAATTCCAAAGTCCAGGTCCGGCATCGGTTGTTGTCGCTTTCTCTCCTGACGTCAGTGAGGCAGGGGTATATAAGACACAGCCGACACCATGTTCTTCAGTCTTTTTTGCCGCGCAGTGCCCGAAGCAGAAGCAGTTCGCAAGTGCCGGTTGGCCAGCTCCTGAATTTACGAAAAATTGGAAACCGAAGTCTTCATTAAAGCTAAGTACCCCATTGGGGAAACTTTTCTTGCCTCAGACCGATGTCAGAAAAAGTTAACAATTGTATTTCTTGTGGGAAGCAAATACCGCATAAGGATTTCCATTCCCTCTGCATACCTTGTTTAGGCCCAGACCACGACGTCTCGGGCTGTCGTTTTTGCGCTACTTTCAATAAACGCACTATTAAGCATCGGGCGGAGTTCGCCCAACACTTTTTTGGTAAAGCCTTTGATTATAAAATGTCGGAGACTCTGACTACCGTTTTGTCCAAAAAACGCAAGGACAAGGACCAACACGATGCCAAAACCGGCTACACGTGGTCCGGTTCTCAGCGAGACGCCTATGCAGTCCCTGACTACTGACGACACCTCTTTGGCGATGTCTTCTGTAACCGAGACCGCAGGTACCTCGGCCCTTACCCAGACTACAACCACCAAAGCTACTGTGAGTGTTGAACCTCCTAATGTGGACAGGTCCACTTCCACCCATGGTGTCTTTAGACCCTCATCTTCCTTTTCCATTAAGGCCTTTACTAAATCCAAATCAGCCAGGCATCCCAAGAGGCCTGTTGCACAGGGCCCATCTCCAGGCCCCATGCCTAAAAAGCAGATGCTTAAAATGGCTGAGGATTTAATTACTCTTATCAGGGGTTCACAGCCCCCTCCAGACAAGAGACCCAGAGTGGAGGAAGATTCTCCCTCTTCTGATCAGGGCTCCATTTATTCAGAACATTCTGATGTAGAAGAACGCTCTTACTCACCTTTTGAAGATTCGGATGCAGAGCAGTCCATTCCTTCTGTATCTCCTCCTGAGGATTTTTCCTTTGGGGAAACCTTGCACACTTTGAGGGAACACTTCCATTGGGAAGGCCAAGACTTTTCTGATTCCAAGAAAAGACTTAGGGAATTTCTTTTGTTACCTCAACACAGGCCTCTGGCGATACCTCCTGTCTTGGACATACTTGATGATGTTTATTCGGAGGCTTGCCTTAATCTGGATTCCCTGCCTCCTGCCCCAGTCAAGCCTGATAGGTACTACAGAGTTCCTAACTCTCACCAATTTCTCTACAAAAGTCATAATGCTGACCCTGAAACCATTTCTCAAGGCCCCAAGGGAATGAAGGCCTCTACTGCTAAGAATCCACTACCTTCCGAAAGAGAGTCAAGATCCTTAGAAAGGTGGGGTAAAAAGGTATATACCTCGGCCACCCTAGCCATGAGGGCCTTAAATTGTCAGTTTCATATGCTTAAATATCAGCAGTTTCTGTTATCACAATTAAGGAATAAAATGTCTCAACCTGAACAACCAGATTTGAAGGAGTTGCAGGATATGATGCATAGTGCAGAACAAGTGGATAAACACACCTTACAATGTGGCTATGATGCTCTAGAGGCCTCAAGTAGAGCTGCTGTTACAGGATCAGTCATTTGTAGACATGCCTGGCTTAGGGAACAAAGCTTGCCTGATCATGTGAAGGCTAAACTTCTAGATGCTCCTTTACAAAAGGATGTGCTGTTTGGTACTAATGCTGAGGAGATATTACGGAAAATGGAAGAAAAAGCCAAATCTATGCAAACTGTCAAAGCTTTTCTACAGGTTCAACCACCACGTTTTAGCAGAAATTGGCCTTCTAAAAACTGGTCCTTTCCAGCCACGGACAAGCCCCAAAGAGGTAGATACAGGCGCACAAGAGGTAGAGGACAATCACAAGGATCATATAGAGGCAGGCAATGGCAAACTCCAGCACCAAGAGGTGGCGAAGACAGTGCACAACAATACAGGAAACAAACCCAATGACACCCTCCTTTCCATGCCAAGCAAGTCTCAGCTGGCAGCACCCTTGGGAGGAAAGCTGGCATTATTTACAAGAAATTGGCATATTGTCACAACAGACCAATGGATCCTGGACGTTATAAACAGAGGCTACAGATTTCATTTCCACACTCTTCCAAAAATGAGAGGCATGCCAAACCTGCCACACAATCAAAGGGCAGAGGCACAACTACAAATTTCAAAGCTCATAGACATGAGAGCTATTCAAGAGGTACCTACTCACGAACAAGGTCAAGGTTTTTATTCCAGACTATTTCTGGTACCAAGGAAAGGAACTGACTGGAGACCCATTTTGGACTTATCCATCCTAAACACATTCTTACTCATACCAAAATTCAAGATGCTCACATTACAGCAGCTTCTTCCCATGCTGGGCAAGGAGTTTTGGCTGGTAACATTGGACCTCAAGGAGGCATACCTGCATGTCCCAATCAGACAAAGCTGCAGAAGATACCTCAGATTTCTTGCAGGTTCAATCCACTATCAATTCTTTGCATTGCCCTTTGGCTTATCTACTGCGCCCAGAGTATTTACGAAATGCCTGGCATCAGTAATTGCCTACTGCAGACTTCAAGGGATACAAATTTACCCTTATTTGGACAACTGCCTGATCCAAGCGGACAGCATGCACATACTTCTGGAACATCTGGCTTATGTAACACGGAATGGCAAATCGAACTTCAAGCACAGTACTTGCCGGGTTTGGAAAACACGCTGGCAGACAATCTACGCAGAAATATGACAGATCCACATGAGTGGAAGTTGCATCCTCAAGTGTTTACAAAGATAATCCAAAAGTGGGGGAGGCCAGACATGGATCTCTTTGCCTCCCACAGGAATCATCAATTGGAAAAGTTTTGTTCAAGGACCTTTCATCCAAAGGCCTGGAGAGTGGACGCCCTTTCATTCAGTTGGACAGCATGGACAGTTTACGCTTTCCCACCTCTGCCTCTTCTGCCCAAGGTGCTCTTGAAAGCAAGAGCAGACAGACCGAAGATGATACTGATTGCTCCAGACTGGCCAAGGCAACACTGGTACCCACTCCTGAGGAGCCTAACACATACTCCTCCCTGGTCCCTACCTCTAATGCCTCTTCTGCTGACTCAGCACAGCTACAAAACTCTTCACAGTCAGCTGAAAACACTCAATCTCGCTGCATGGAAAATTCCTTAACAACACAACAGACCCTACTCTCCAAAGAGGTGCAGGATGTCATTTTGGAGGCCAGAAGGCCATCTACTAGAAAGGCTTACTCCAAAATGGAAACGGTTTTGCTCTTGGAATGAGAAAAAAGGCCAGGACCCTAGAAAACTGAATTTGCCTCAGGTATTACAGTATCTAGCTGAGCTGCTGAACAGTGAACTTTCATTTTCCTCCATAAAAATCCATGCCTCAGCCATTTCTGCAGAATTCAACACGGATCCACCCTTATTCTCTCACCCACTCTTAAGACAGTTCCTCAGAGGGGCTAAGAATATAAGACCACCAAGGAAACAACCAATACCAGCCTGGGATCTTAATTACATTCTAGAAAAATTAACACTGCCTCCCTTTGAACCAGCTGCCTCAACAGATTTGCAATATTTGTCCTGGAAAACAGCTTTCCTTCTGGCCATTACCTCAGCTCGTAGGGTTTCGGAACTACAAGCCCTCATGGCTGTGCAGCCCTTTCTCATCTTCCATCAGGACAGGGTTTCCCTTCGAACCAACCCGTCATTTATGCCTAAAGTGGTATCCAGGGTAGCTTTAAATCAAGCCATACACTTGCCTACCTTTTACCCCAATCCTCAAAACAAAGGGGAAAGGCTGCTACACTCCTTAGACATCCATAGGCAGCTACGTTATTATTTGGACAGAACAAAGCCCTTAAGGAAATCAGAACAACTTTTTGTGTCCTATGCTGTAGGGGCTCAAGGGAAGCCAGTTACCAAACAGACTATTTCAAAATGGATAGGCCACTGCATATGCTTTTGTTATTCCTATCATGGAAAATCTGTCCCTACAGGCATCAGATCTCACTCCACCAGGGCCACAGCTACCTCTACAGCAACAAAACAAAACAAAACAATGGCCAAAAAGTTGTTGATGTGAGGGGTAGATTTTAAAAGTCTGCAGATCATGATATAACTAAAATTGATTTGCCTTTTCTTGCTTTTGTATAGGGGAATGACTGGATTAAGGCCATTGGCTTGATCTAACAATTTTTAACTGGAAGCAAGTAAATAAGAGAATATTGAATATAAGGAAAAGTTTTCCTTGAGCAATAAATGTTCACAGTGCAACATGAGAAGCTTGAAGTTGAAGACAACTGTGTATCTGAATTACATGTTTCTATGGAGATAATATTTTTTTCCCAATGGCTAGAAGATAATGTTTTCTGAAAGTATTCAAATTGTTTTCTACATCTGGGAGAGGAATAAAGACAAAAACAGACAGCACTCAATGTAATCAGAAGCACAGGTTGTACCATGGGTCTTAGCAAGGATAACCTTAATTATATGTCAAGTAAAGCCTGTGAGTCAAACTGGAACAATTTGTTATTATTAGGAAGACTAAACATTATTTGAAGATGTAAATAATGTTGTGTTTGTATTACGTTAATAGGTTATGGTGGTGGTTGTTTTTTGTTTGAGGGTTTTCATTAAAACAAAAAAGTCTTATGTGATAAGACATAGGTTCAAATGGATATGGTAAAAAACTGTATAAAAGATAAACATGCCAAACTATAGTGTATGCATGTAACATAACTGAAACTAGACATTAAAAAAAATACTCTTATACATAACAGGTTGGAATAATAACTTCTTATCATAATGGCAACATTTTCTGGTGCAGTGGTGCAGCGGTAGTGTTGTCACCTCACAGCAAGAAGGTTCTCCAGTTCGATTCTCAGCTGGGGTACCTTCTGTGTGGAGTCTGCATGTCCTCCTTACGGTCGTGTGGGTTTCCTCTGGGTGCTCCGGTTTCCTCCCACGTTACAAAGACATGCATCTGGAGCATTTCTTCCTGGGCCTCCGCTGAAAATTGGCTCATTCCAAGTCGGACTTTCTCGGTTAACAAATGTTAAGTAAATAAAAGTGAATAGTCTCACAGGTGTATACAAAAAAAAAAAAAAAAAAAGAGTAGTGAACTATATTAAGAAATGCAGAGTGTAAATATCTATGCTACAGGAGATACATTTGGAAAGAACTGATCATGTAAATTTGATAAAGAAAGGATTTCAGGATGGTTATTCAGTGGAATATCTGGGACAAAGGAAAAGGGAAGTACTTATATTAATTGCTAGAAGAGCTCCAATAGTGATTAGAAGAGGGAGAAAAAGATAATGGCAGATTATGCTGGCATGTATTTATATTCCATCTAAAACTGAAACAGTGCTTAAGAAAATTCTGGGAGAAATAATCAGCATGGAATATTACTGATAGGAGGGAACTGGGATTTGATTTACAACAGTGATGATATATTTGGGTGCCCTAGAAGAGAAATATAACAAAGGAGAATAGATTTTTGAAAATATTTGATATGGAAGATGTGGATTTAGTGGTAGGAGCTCAGAGAGAATTTACATATTATTCTCCAAGGTACAAAAACTGGGCTAGGTTAGACAGAAATTCTGTTTTACAGGAACATGTCCATTTAATTGAAAGTTTTGCCACACATCTAATAAATATTTCAGATCACATGCCAACAATAACTATAATAAAATAAAAATGAGACAGTGGCACTTCATCTGTCTGTTAAACAGAGGAATTTAAGGAATGGGTTGTGGAAATTATCTGGGAGATATTAGGGAAGATAGAAATTTCTTCAGAAAATGTGGATAGGGAGTTTGGTAAAATGAAAGTGGAGTTTTAAAAAGGGCAGAAATAAAAGAAAGATATGGTTAAGAAGTAATTATTTAGAGTGAATGTCAAAGGTTAAATTATTGCAAAATAAGTGGAATCTCACAGAACAACACAAGGGATAACTACAGAGTGCTAAAGAGAAAATAAGGGACTAAGTGGATAATATGCATGAGTTTAGAAATATTGGTGTTAAACAGCAAGTGTATTTTTGATAACTCCAGGGCACAAAAGTGTTTAGCACATCAGCTCTGGCAATAGAAAGTATCTAGGATTGTTGCCAAGCTTAGGGAGCCTATAACAAGGAAAATAACCAGAAAACCTGGAGAGGTATTAGAAATATTTAGGAAATTTAATGAACATCTCTGTAAAGCAGGGAAATACGGAAATCAAGAAGTACAAATGGAAATATTTATGGAAGAATTAAATATGCCAAGGTCAGAGGTAGATGAGGTTCACTTATTAACAGTTAGGATAAGAGGAAGTGAGAAAAACTGATATAACCAGTCTGCAGTCAAGTCTCTATGAATAGGTGGTATTCCTCTGGAAGTTTGTAAACTAGGAGGAAGAAAGTGATAAAGATGTGGAAGGATTTGTTTAACAGTATTTTAAAAATAGGGAAAGCACCAACATCCTGGAAGAAAGCTGTCGTGGCTGTAATAACTAAAGATGGTAAAGACCCATCACACCCACCTTCATATAGGCCCATTTTGATTATAAACTATGATTATAAAACATGTTTGTCTATAATGACTAAAAGAATGGCAAAACTGATAGATGTGGATCAATGTGGTTTATGGAGGGGAGGCAAGCATTTGACAACATTAATAGAACAATGATAATCCAGAGGGGAAACACAATGTAAGAATATATCACTGTTGTTAGTGGGTATTGATGCAGAGAAAGCATTTGACAGAGTAAGCTGGGATTTTATGAGTAGCACAATGGAAGCATTTGTTTTCACTGAAAAAATAATAAGGTTAATTAGGAGGATACATGAGGCAACAGATGTGAAAAATAAATTGGGGAGGGTCCTGTCTGATAAATTTTATTTGAACAGAGGAACCAGGCAAGGGGGTGTCCTCTTTCCTCTTAATTTGTTTTATATTTAGAACCATTGGCAAATAAAATAAAGGACTCAGAAATTCAAGGATCTAATTTGGTAATCAAGAAAAGTTGGGTTTGCAGATGATGCTAATTTGTACCTGATAAAATCAGAAAAGGACATTTCAGTGTTGTTGAATATTCTGAGACAGTTTCAAGTCTTTTGGGGATACAAAATTAATGAACATAAAACAATGGCAATAACTATACACTATGCATCCACACATGAATTGGTTCAGCAATGCCCATATTTATGGGAACATGCTAAAATGAAGTACTTAGGATTATGGGTTAAAAACAATTCTGTTCTCGCAGCTAATAAGAGACTAAACAAAAGATAATACAAAAACTGAGAAACTGGAAGCTCTGTTTTACAAATATGGATGGAAAGATACAAGCATTGGAAATGTTTTTAGTTCCTTTAGTTTTATACACAGGCCAGGCATATTTTTACCAACCAGGGAGAAGTTGTGGATAGCAATTAATAAACAGTTAAAGGATTTCATCTGGGAAGGGAAAAGGGCAAGAGTCAGGTGGAATAAGCTGATCCTTCCAATTCAATGAGGTGGTTTGGCATTACCTGACTTGAAGAGATATTTCAGATCTACACAGTTAAGGCTATTATACATAGCACAAGCAGAGACTATAATTCAGAGTGGAAAGGGATGATAATGAAACATGGGGAAATTTCAAGAAACAAGGAGAGACTGGGGATTTTTGGACGCATACCTTTAAGGAGAATAAGACTCATACAGGCTGTTTTATTCATAAAGTAGCAGAAAATATTCTAAGAACTAAGCTAACACAGGAATGGAGAAAGGAGATTCTGCCAATATGGATGACTGCAATTAGGGATACAGACAACAGGCAAGAGAGGAATGGAATTTATTGGAGAAAACTGGCAAAGAAACCAAGATATTGGGAGCAAATAACTAGAGAGGGAAAAGTAATAGAATGGGAAGACACCAAGAATTTATTTGGACTGCAAGCTAGAGAGATAAGGATTGATATCAGTAGACAAAGAGAAAGAAATAGGGGGTCCTAAATGAAAGACCTGCCCTGGTAGAGTTTTTAGTAGAACCTAGAACAGAAGCTGCTAAGAAAGGAATAATTAGTAGGACATATAAAATACTGCATAATTATACAAATCAATCAAAGGAGGTTAGAGAGGACTAAAAATAGATTGGATATACAATTTGCAAAGAGAGAATGGGGGGGGGTATATGTTTGTCTCCCAAATATGCAACAAAATGTAGAATATTTAGGATTTTTGCTTGGAAATGTTTACACAGATATTTTTATACCCCAAGTAGATTCCAGAGAATTTTTCCTCAGGTAGACGGCAAATGTTGGAGGTGTGATGGGGAAGAAGGAGGTAATTGAGAACATATTTTCTGGGAGTTGACAGACTTTAAAGATTCCCTGCAGACAACTCTCATCAGAGATACTAGGTGAGCAAATTGGTGTAACTAGGGAAATTATTTTTCTGAGCTATGATACAGAATGGGAATTGCCTAGACATAGTAAGGCCTTGATAAGTCTAATTATGGTGGCTGCCAAAAAAAATACTAGAAAATAGAAATCAAAGTTTAAACCAACTGCACTAGAAATAGTGAATATAGTAACAGAGGTTAAACAACTGGAATTGGGGTCCCGCTCTAGGGACCTAAAACTTGTCACCACAATAAACAGGACATGCTGGAGGGATAGATTCCTGTCCCAGAGACTTCCTATACTCTGGAACAAGCTACCCATCTATGTCAAGCAAAGTTCCTCATTAGCACTCTTCAAGATAAATCTTTGAGTGGATGGGAAATACACCCCGGGGATCACTTCTGTGGCTCTGCTCGACAGGGGCACAGGAAATTAACTTTCTTAGGTGGTGTAAGCCAGGGAGCCTTGTTGGCTAGGCTTACTTAGTCCCGTGGGCCAATAGCCTAGTACCTACCTATGAAAAGGGTAGCTGCAAATTACACAGGAAAAAATGGGAACTGTGGGAACAAGACATACAGTAGTCGAATGAGCTTTAAAAGAAGGCAGAATTTGAGTAAGCTATGTAATGTTTGACTAACAATGATTGTGTAGATTATAATTGATGTATAATGCATGCAACTAAAATTATGTCAGTATGGCTTGTGATGAAAAATGGTAAAATGCTTTCTGATAAGAAAATGTCAGTATGGTTTGATTTAATTTATATAAATGTATGATTGCCTATGTCATAAGTGATAATTTAATAAATATTTTTCTTGTTTAAAAAAAAAAGAAATGTTAGCTTTATCTTCTTCTCTTCCTTTCAGCTGCTCCTATTAGTGGTGGCCATAGTGAATCATAGCTGTCCACAGAATGAGTGTCAGTAGAGCTTTTACAGTCCACTGTCCAACCTTCCTCAAAAGACATGCACATGCACACCCTCACTCCTAGGGCCAACTTAGAATGTCTGATCCACCTACAGCATGTCTTGGGAATGTGAGAGGAAACTGGAGCAGCCAGGGGAAACCCACGCAAACACAGGAAGAACATGCCGACTCCGCACACAACGCACCTCAGCCAAGAATTGAACTGGGAAACCTCTTGCTGTGAGGTGACAACACTAACTGCTGCACCACTGTGCCACCCAAAAGTTAGCTTTATAAAAGAAAAAAAGAAAGAAATTTAACTTTATTTGCAAATATTATTTTGTATTTGATAAATCCAGAAAAAGACATTTTTCTGGATAAAAATCAATGAAGATAAAACAAAGGCTATTGTGGTAAACTAGGCACATACATATGAATTGGTTCAGCAATACCCATGTTTATGTGGGCATGACAAAATGAAGTATTTAGGTGTATGGAATAAAAATGATTCTATTATGATAGCTAAGGATTTGTGGGAAGTGACTAAACAAAAGATAATACAAACATTGAGAAACTGGAAGCTTTTGATTATGGATATGGATAATAAGATACAAGCAGTGACATTTTTTAGTTCCTTTAATTTTATATACAGATCAGTCATATTTTTATCAACCAAAGGAGAAGTTGTGGACCATAATTAATAAAAGAGTTATAAAGGAATTTATTTGGGAGGGAAACAGGGCAAAAGTTAAGTTGGATAAGTTAATTCTCACTATGAAATAAAAATGGTTTAGAACACTTTAGAGCTACACAGATAAGGCTCATATATATAACACAATACTCATCTCTGTCAACAAATCTGTGAGGTAGGTAACAGCCAAGCAACCCTACTCTTAAGTTGTTGGATACATTTGTAATCATAGCTGTCTTCACACTCAGCATGATTTGTCCTCTGGGGAATGTGAATGTACTACATGTTACTTCTCTGCCAAGATTGTCCCCCTTGGGTCCTCTATTCTCTCACCCACATTTATGTGCCTTTCTGTTGGCAATTGAGAGATGACTCTTTAATCTTGCTGAATAGAGTCTGCAATTGCTGGCACTGATAACCTGTATGCTCCTATTTCCAGTATACAGACAACCACCTGTTCCCAATGACCTCCAGGTTTGTGGTGGCATCCTTGGAGGTCATTCGTCCACTTTTATATGAGACTGTTACCACCTCTCTAAGGAATGGGATATTTCCTTCATATTTAAAAGGAGGCTTTAGTATCCTTGATCCTTAAAAAGGCTGGTTTGGACTGAGGCAGTCTCAAAAACTATCAGCTTATCTCAGACCTTCCTTTTCTTGGTAAGGTCTTGGAGAAAGTGGTATACTTTCAGCTGGAATCTTAATAAAGCAATCAGGACATCCTTGATCCATTCCAGTGAGGTTTTAGGGTGAGACAGTACTGAGACAGCCCTTTCAGAATTTTTATAATCTAGTTGTGAGGGACCAACATCATTATTCACTTTTTGACCTTCTTAATTGCTTGCTTGTCGGCATTTGACTTAGTGGATCATACAGTCTTGCTGGACCGTTTATGGTTTCTCTGGTGCAGTCCTTAATTGGTTTGCTTTAGAACTTTCTCGTCACACAGAAAGGGGGGTGTCTGGGATTAACTCCTCTTCCTCCCACCCTCATTTGTGAGGTTCTTCAGGGTTGCATTCTCAGCCTTTTGTCATTCACCATTTACTTACTGATGCCAGGCAACTATTTATGTGACAGGTATACAAAATCATTGTTTTGCTGATGATATGTAGATTTATCTGTCATTCTGTCAGGATTCTGTGTCTGCCCTTAACACTCTAACTCAGCATCTGGAACTCATCCATGACTGGATTGTTAGTAAAAGGATTAAGCTCAATACCTCTAAGACTGTTGCTTTGATGATTTATGCAACACAGAGATTCTTCCTTTTCTGTTTTGTTACCTGATATCTCTTAATGGGAAGACAAGCTGCAATTGTGTCAAAGGTGCATGATCTTGATGCAGTTTTTTTGATAACAGGTTAACTTTAAAGGAGCATAGTTCTGTTATCGCATCACCAGAATATCAGCTGTAACTCCTTATTCCAACTAGCGATCTCCCTACAGTGGTGCATCCCTTAGTTTCCTCACACCTTGACTACTGTAATGCATTATACCTAGGTCTTCCAGAATGTGAAATTGCTCATTTACATTTACAGCTTATATAATACTCTGCAGCTCGGTTATTAACTGGGGCCTCAAGGTACCACATATTGCCTCAACTCTGCAGAGTTTGCATTGTCTGCCATTTTCAGTATACTGTATTTGTCTTAGCTTATTTTGCACTCCATGCCAGTGGTCCACCTTATTTACATGATCTTTTGACTAGGTATACTACTTGTAATACACTTTGCTCCAGTACACATGAACTTTTATCCATGCCATCATGTAATTTGGAATCCACTGGTTTCCAATTATTTACTTATCAAAGGCATCCTTTGTGGAATTTACTCCCTAGCTTGCTTTTGGATTCTCCCATACTAGCCCATTTTAAGCATGACTTGAAAACATAACGTGTTCAACTTTACCTATGATTGATAATTTTGTTTCTTTCGGTTTTGATTAATAATCAAATGTCAATAAATAAATGTAATCATGTTACCTTTTTTTTTTTTATCATGTTCATAGGTTCATACTAGGCTATCTGCCCGAGGGCATTTACAAGCCTAGCCCATAGTTTTGTGGCTTACGCCACCCCTTTAGTATGGGGAACTATACCCATTATTTTGCTGTGCCTCTGTCGAGCAGTGACACTGAGGTAATCCCTGGGGTATATCTGCGATCAATATGTTGAATGCACTTGTTTATTATGCATATTTTATGTACCGTGCCTGGGCTCAAGCACTTAAATAAATTTAAACTTTGATCATAATGATCAATTGGTAAGGAAGAAAACGGAAGGCCACAATATTCAAAAGTTCATTTATGACATCTTAAGGGTACTCCAAGAGTTAAAACTGAGAAAGGGGGAGAGGAGAATGAAGGCACAGATAATAAATGGGAAAAAGTATGGGATCGAAATGTCCGGTTTGGGGACCTAGAAGTGACTGCTACTTGCTGATATCCTTTTTGGCATCATCATACTCTGACTTATAGCATGGACTCAATTTACTCCTGCAGTGGAAAAAATATTATTCAAAATGGTCCAGGACAGAATAGGCTGCTGTCTCTGCAGGGTCACTGGCTTAGTCTCCATGCACAGGAGAAAGTCAAATTAATTGACACAAAGAAGGCAGTTCCAAAGATATTTGAAGAGGCAAAGGCATCCAGATATGGAAAATTTCACAATAAAAAAATAAAGTAAGATCGCAAAGAGAGAATATAGAACAGAAAATTAGTCAAGTAGAAGTTAAAAAATAGAAGCTGAACTTATGGAATATTTGCAAAGTGAAGGATTCAATGTAGAAAGTAGAACACAGGTCATATCACAGCATGATGAAACAACTAGCCCCCAAAGTAAGGAGAAACAAGAGGTGCAGAAGACATCTGAAGAAAAAATATGGACATGGGCAAAAAAAGCGATTTAATATGGTGCAATATTTATGCAAAGGAGAAAGCAAAACTAATAATTGCAAAAAGAACAGCACCAAATATATTTGAAGAGAAGTACAGGCAAAGACATCCAGATATGGAAAATTTTACAATACAAAAAAAATAAGAAAACAAAGAGGAAACGTAGAAAGGAGGATTAGTAATGGAGAAGTTAAATAGAAACTGAGGCTATGGATTACCTGCAAAATGAAGGATTTAGTGTAGAAAATTTAACTCCGATAACACAACAGGCTAGAGCAATATACACCCAAATTAAGAAGAAACCAATGGAGAAGGAAGCATCTAATCAGTTAGCATATGAAAATAGTTTGGAGTCTCCCAAAGAAACCAGTACAAAGGTTCAGTTGGAGCTATACAGCAAGGGAAAGAACAAGAAACTGTGGCAACTCTGGTACCATCAATGTCATGGAGTAATAGGCCAGTGAGTTCCCATATGAAAGAGCAATGGATGACACAGCGTGAAATGGAAGAGAATGTGGCACAGGAAGAAGCTCTGGAACTTTCTATATAATGCCCTCAGGAAATGGTGAAGAAAGAATGTGCCCTCAGTTTAGAAGAAAATGATCTAAGAGAAGAGTTGCTTGATTTAATAGAAATGGATAGACGTATTAAGATCAATGAAAGAAATAGACTGCAGAAGATCAATAAAACCCAAAAAGAAGTTTGATAAAACAAATGAACACAGTAATTAGGACTGTCCATAGAGATTCATGCGATATAACAGGAGTAAATAAGATACATATACATTACTGCAAGGAAGACACCAATCCAAACTACTAACAAGTTGACAGAAAACACCAGGAAGGACCCTGTTGACCAGAGACGGTAGAGTCAAATATACAGACCAGATACACAAATTTGACCTAGGTTTCGTCTTTATTATACAGACTTCTTCAGAATATGAACACATTTAACCACTCCATTGATGTTATATACACTCATACACTACAACAAATACATCCCACCCCTTCAATTACCCTATCAGACAAAGCTCAATCTAACAAGCATATCCTAAATCTAACTTCATTAACCCTTCGAAGTAAAAACTATACTTTCAATCCATCTCCACAATATTGTGTTACATATCAAAATGTGTTAAATACACAAAATGTAAATGTAAAATAAACATTTTCATATACAACCAACTAAACACTGTTTATGACACCCAATGTTCTTAAATTGCATAACAAAATAATATCATAATGTCTAAAAAACAACAATAATAGTTAATCATATAAAAAATATAAAATTAACTTTCACATATTTTAAGAAATTTAAAAAATTCTTTCTGGAAAACACCATTCCATAACAATAAGAAATAAAAAAAAAATTCTTAAAATCTTTTTATAAATGACATTTCCAACCCAAGATGTGTTTTAATTTTAATAGGGGCAATATGCTTATGCTGTCATTAATTCCTGGAAATACTGTAGCATTTAATGCCAATTGCCATCTCATTTTCACAAATATCAAGATGCACATCCAATACTGCACCCTGGCCATCCTTTTTTATTGGCTGTATTACACAAAATCTAAATCTGTGCTCTGGATGTTGCTCTATGTGCCTAACTAGGGCATTAGTCATTTTCATGTGCCTAATATCCAGGATGTGTTCGCTAACTCTGTCCCTGAACATCCTACAGGTTTTCCCTATATAAAAAGCTGGACAACCTTCACATTTAGCCATATAAACAACATTTTTAACATGACAATCAAAATGGCCATGTATACCAATAACCTCTCCCTCAATAATAATTTTATCACCTGTAACAAGAATATATTTACAAACACTACATCTGCCACACCTAAAATTCCCTTTACTCCTCTGTGAATTAACATTCTCCCAACTGGAGTTTGCAGCTGACTCAAGCAATTGTTTAAAAGACTTCCCTTTCCTATATACGATTTTTGGGGGGTTGTTCAATTTTCTCCATACGCGCTAGCCGATTTACAGCATTTATAGCATTTACTGTCTGTTTTTTTCCTTGTCTCTGTAATAAAACAAAAAAAAATCTCTTGTTTTCCTGCCTTACTGAACTAGAGTAGTCCAGTTTCAGAGTTGCTGATCCCTGGGCTTTGTTTTTAGTTCCTGTTACTGATCCATTGCCTTATTAGGGAGGAGGGAAGTTTCTTTGCTTACCAGTGGGAGTGGGAAGCACTGAGCAGCCTTTCTGTCCGATTTGGTGAAGTTTCAGCCAGAAACTAGTAGTCCATTGGTTGTTTTGGGCCAATTCCTAGCTCCTTTCAGCCCCTGCTATAAAACACGCTAAACACGCGTTTTCTAGCTTGTACCAACTCAGCACAGATCCTCGTGGTGGCCTGCAGAGTGATCCAAGCAGCAGAGAGCTAAAAGAGTGACTTTCTACCAGATATAAGTATTTTTGTGGCTTTCCCACTGTTATTTAAGCTAGCGACTGCATTTCGCCTGTTTTATTGCTACTTTAAGTGATTTCTGCATTTTACACTGTTTATTGCACTTTAAGTTACTAATTGTTGCAAATTGTTTCTGTAGGCTACACACTAAAGTGTGCTAGCCGATTTACAGCATTTACTGTCTGTTTTTTTCCTTGTCTCTGTAATAAAACAAAAAAATCTCTTGTTTTCCGCCTTACTGAACTAGAGTAGTCCAGTTTCAGAGTTGCTGATCCCTGGGCTTTGTTTTTAGTTCCTGTTACTGATCCATTGCCTTATTAGGAAGGAGGAAAGTTTCTTTGCTTACCAGTGGGAGTGGGAAGCACTGAGCTGCCTTTTTGTCTGATTTGGTGAAGTTTCAGCCAGAAACTAGTAGTCCATTGGTCGTTTTGGGCCAATTCCTAGCTCCCTTCAGCCCCCTGCTATAAAACACGCTAAACGCTGCGAAGCGATTTAGCTGAGTTACCACTGTTGCACACAAGAGCAGCGGCGGTTAAACAAGGTTAAACTATTTGGCCCATCTAAATTCCACTCTTCCAATTTTCCCTTAAAACTACCTTCCTCGAGCTGTACTGCTGATCTAACCAGCATATCCTATAACTGAAAAGTTCATCTCTACTTGATTCCCAAGTAGACTATTCTCTATCTGTAAAGCCTAGCACTTACTCCTACAGTACTTGCACCTTGATAAAGCACTCTTATTATAGATAGTACCCCACCAGCCTAAAACCCACTTCCCCCGGAGTCCTTTGAAAGTCTCTTTATCTACTACTTCTAGTATGTCGAGGGATCAGTTGCTAGTGTCCTCTCCAGCTCAACTGGTGAACCTGGGAATATTGAGGCAATGTTACCACTGCCTCATGTACACAGACAATCCTCTCCTTCTCCCACAAAACACAAATACATGCGAGAGATGCAACTATACGGCCAAACTGGAGGCTGAGCTCTCTCAACATAGGACTGGCAAGACCAGACAGGAGGAGAAGGTAACCACACACAATACATACCCAGTCACACATGGTACCATCACAACTTCAAATCATACACATACTCACACAAAGACATACTCGGAGGCTCTGATCAAAAATTTACCAAAACAGCAGAGGCCACCAAAGCAGACACCCAAACAACTACCACCTCACGACCCAACACATGCAACACATAGACCACACAGTCAGAGTGTCAAACAGTCACAGCCCTTAAGGCCAAACAAAATGCCAGACACACTTGTCATTGGTGATTCCATAGTCAGACACACTGACGTCCGCTCACCAGACTGAGTAAAGAGAAGGTCACAGTAAGCTGCCTGTCGGGCGCTAGAATCCTCCACATAACGCAAGCACTCAGGTCTCTCAACAGCAGGTACAAGTACGACTCAGTCATTGTCCACGCTGGTGTCAACGACCTGAGACGTACCTCCTTGGACTACATGAAAAGGGACATCGAGGAGCTCTCTGATTATGTAGCCCAGGCAGGTATGACCCTGACCTTGAGCAGTATCCTACCTTCACCTAGAATGATGCCACAATACAGTGATAAGATGATCAGCTTTAATAATTGGCTTAAATTCTGGTGTCATTCAAAGGGGATCCAATGTCTGTCTGCCTGGGATGACATGCTGGACAAGCCACGCTGCTTCAAGGGATGGCTTGCACCTGTCACCCTGGGCTTCGGATATTGGCAAAGGCTCTTGCCACCCCCATAGTGCCTTTTTAGGCAAGGCTCAAATTCTAAACCTACCACCCTAGAACACCAAAAGGAAAAAACTAAGGGTAATGCTGCTCAATGCCAGAAGTCTCAATCTCAAGATGCACGCACTCGAGGCCCTTCTCAATATGGAGAACATCGATGTCTGTGCTGTGACAGAAACCTGGTTCAAGGCTCCTGAGAGCACCCCAGCACTAACAGGTTTCACCTCATATCATGCGTTCCGGCCCCAAAATCCGGACAACACCAAGAAAGGAGGGGGGGGTGTCCATATTCATAAAGGACACCCACACCTTAAGGTTGGTGGCAACGCACGATGCATCGGAGACCATCCAGGTGCAATTAACCATAGGCAAGACTGCTCTGCAATTTGTAGCATGTTACAGGCCACCCTCTCAAACTCAGGAACCTCACATGGCCTTCCTGAAAACATTGGAGGGGATAAATGTATCTCCAAACACCATCATACTAGGTGACTTCAACTACCCTAATATAGACTGGGAACACTACTCAAGCCCGAACACTGTAACCCAAAGATTCCTGGAGTTCATAAACTCAAATGCCATGGAACAACTAGTCACCATCCCCACAAGAGGAGAAAACATACTTGATCTCATCATCACGAACATGGGATCAAAATGTTCAACACCGGAAGGATACCGCTCACTGGTGAGATCAGATCATAAACTAATCTCGCTGAAGGTCCTCATCCGCCCCACCTGAAACAAAAAGACCACAGTGAAAAACTTCTCAAAAGCCGATTTCACACTTCTAAAAACTAGTGTGGTCTCCTTTAAGGCCCCTGAGCCAGTGGTAAACATTACTCAAACCGCTGAATCACTTACAAATGCCTTCTACCAGCACCTACAGGACTGCATGGATCAGGCAATCCCAAACAAAACTAAGACTCTCTATACCAAAGGCAAGCGTCCAGTCTGGTGGACCCCAGCCATAAACAAGCTCTACAACAAAAGGAGGAAGCTACTACAAGATAGAGCAAAATCCTTGAAAGGTAAGACACCTTTGATCATTATAAGTAAAAACTAAGAGCTCTCATAAAATCATCCAAGGCAAATTTTGAGAGAAAAATCGCCAAGGACTCTAAAGAGAATCATAAGGCCTTCTTTAGCTATGTTAGAAACCTAGGAGGAAACTCCCAGATATGCTCAGAATTAGTTCAAAATGATGTGAAAATTACTGAACCTACACACATTGCCAACATACTGGCTGACAGGTTCAGTGCAAACTTCTCCCCTCCCCAAAAGGAGAGATATCTATTCCAGAGGATTGTAGCCCCCAAACATCTCCAACGCCCAGGTGAGAACTGCCCTCACTAAGGCAAAAACACAGCATCCATGGGACCGGATGGTGTCCCCGGCTGTGTGCTTCATGAACTCAACGAGGAATTAAACCCACAGTTAGGACAGCTGTTTAATCTTAGCCTCACCTCAGGATACGCACCCAAGGAGTGGCGACGGCGACTGTGGTCCCACTTCATAAGGGCGGTGCCTCCACAGACCCTGGAAATTACCGCCCCATTAGCTTGACAAGCCTTATCTGCAAAGCCATGGAGAGGATCATAATGGAACTCATAAATAAAGACATAGGGAACTTGCAGACTTTGGATCCAACTCAGTTTGGCTTTGTCAAAGGCAGATCCTGCCTCTTAAACTTGGTTGACTTTTTCGAGACAGTCACCAAGGCCATTGATGAGGGAAAGGCAGTCCATACAGCCTACCTCGACCTGGCAAAGGCCTTCGACACAATACCCCACTCAGGTATCATCAAAAAACTCATCAGCTTGAATGTAAACCCATACATCACAAGATGGGTTGCAAACTGGCTAAGTGACAGAACCCACAGGGTCAGAGTTGCTGGAGCCATGTCAGACTCAAAGCCTGTCACAAGTGGTGTCCCACAGGGCTCAGTCCTGGGTCCACTCTTGTTCGGCATCTACTTTTCTGAAGTACAAGCAAACACAGGAGGGTTATGGCTGACAAAGTTTGCAGATGACTGCAAACTGGGCGCCATAGTCGAAAACACATCTGACACAGATATCCTCCAGAAGGGCCTCACAGAAACGGATAACTGGTGCCAGAGCCATGGCCTTAAGTTAAATGCCAAAAAATGCATAGTCATACCCTTCGGGAAAAACAAGGTTACCCCTAGCTACCATATAGGTGGCAATCCACTGAGCACAGAAAAAGTCATCAGAGATCTGGGGACCCAGGTTGACAGTAGCCTTTCGTTTGACACTCATGTTGCTAAAGTAGTTAGGAAAACCTTCTATATCACCCACCTGATCATGAAGGGATTCACATCTAGATCAAGGGAGGTCATCGTCCCCCTGTACTCATCACTTATTAGACCTATGATTGAGTACAATGCCCCATTCGGAATGTATCTGACCAGACACCTGCTGCAGCTTGAAAGGCCCCAAAAGTTCCTCACCAAAAGGATAAAGGGTCTCAAAAATATGTCTTATGCTGCCCGACTGAAAGAACTCCAGCTCTATTCAGTCTCATACCGCTTGCTCAGAGGTGACCTGTGCCTGACATATAAGGCCATGTCAAACCCAGATTTGATGAATATGCTTCACCTCAAAAATCTAGATCCCTCAGAACCACAAGGGCGGAGACTTAAACCTTGACACGGTTATAAATAGAATGTGCTGGAGGGACAGATTCATCACCCAGAGACTCCTATGCTGTGGAACAAAATCCCGGTACATGTGAGGCAGAGCACCTCTCTGGCCTTGTTCAAGAGGAATCTTGACCAATGGATGGGAGATTGCAGATATACCCCAGGGATTACTTCAGTGTCACTGCTTGACAGAGGCACAGCAAAATGATAGGCATAGCTTTTATTCAAACTAAAGGGGTGGCGAAAGCCACATAACTATGGGCTAGGCTTATAAATGCCCTTGGGCAGATAGCCTAGTATGAACCTATGAACCTATGAACTATCCAATTTTAATAACTTCCAATTTCTATTTATTATTCCCACATTGTGATCCACGTCATAATTGTATGTAGTGATAAAATGCAATGTTTCCCCCACACTGGTATTAACATCAATTTCATTTTTTGTTATTTTTACTTCTCCAATAACTGTATTAACTTGCCCCCCCCCCCCCATCGTGGTAATCATTGGTTAAAATTGCCTTATGAACACACTAAACCTCTTACATTTCACTTCCTCCATAATGGAATCACACAATTCAACAGGATATCCACGATTAATGAACATACCTTTAATGAACTCCATTTCTTTTAGAAAATCTTGACTTTCGCTTACCATTCTGGCTGCCCTAACCATTTGTCCTTTTACTATCGCTTTTTTCTGATGGTTAGGGTGCCAGCTCTGGTAGCTCAAGTAAGAATTGGAAAAGGTAGGCTTTCTGTATATACCAGAAACCAAACATTTTTCCACATGATTGACCTTCAATTTTACATCTAAATATGAAATTTCCTCACTACTATATTCATAGGTGAACCTAAAAAATTGTACTGTACAATTAATATAATCTATAAAGGCCTTCATGACTTCAATTGGCCCATCCCATACCACAAATATGTCATCCAAAAATGGGTGTATTGTTGTATATACTTCATATATTCACTGGTGAAAACATACTCTTGCTCCCAGTAGGCCATAATGCAATTCACATAAATAGGAGCACACACAGCTCCCATTGCTACTCCAGTTTTTTGTTTGTAATACTGGCCCTCAAAATAAATATAGTTGTTCTTCAATGCAACCTCCATTAAGGTAACAAAAGTATTTATACGGTCCTGTTCATATACACCAGTTTTATATAATTGTTGCTCTAACCATTGCAACCCTATTTCATTTGGAATGACCGAAAATAAATTACACACATCAGTCATTAATAACACTGTGTGGTCACTAATTTGAACTACCTTTAATTTATTCAAAAAATCCCAGGAGTCCTTTGTTATGTATCTAAACACTTTCAAAACCTCCTTGCAGGTGATAATCCAAGAATTTACTGATAAAAATGTTTTTCCCCTCTTCCCATCAACAACTGGCCTAAATTGAATGTTGTCCAAACCTTTGTGCAATTTTGGTATACCAAAAATGCTACTGACCTTAGGAAATTTATTTGCCAGGAAATAATGCTTGGTTTCATCAATCTGTCCCTGCATTAATAAATCATCAATTAATATATCTACTTTTTGGTATGAAATATGTACCTGGTTAATACTACTTTCCTCATAGGTGTCAGTAGCTAACATGTAATCTATATAATCATTTTTATCCATTATAACCATGCCATTCCCTTTGTCCGGCTTCATAAATCTGACAGTTTTGTCATTAACCATATCCCTTAATAGTATGTCCTCTTCTCTGTCCAGATTATTAATGTGATCAAAGGCCCTTCTATTACCAAAGGTTCTACTTGCCCTCATGTGTTCTCTGATTTCCATCTCACAAACTTTTTCATATAAACTCACAGTTCCATTTGATGGCGGAATAAACTTACTTGGCTTTCTTAGGCCAGTATTTTCTTGCTGACAATAATTGTCAAAAAACATCTTGATATTAATTTTTCTGGTAAGCATTTTTAAATCTATCAGGGTTTCAGCAACATTCCCTCTTTTCAAAGGTATAAAAGAAAAACCTTTTGATAACAATTCAGCATGCTCCTCCCCTATTGTTTTACTAGAATAGTTATATACTTTATAATCACCTTGGCCATTTAAAATAATGGATGGATTAACTAAATAAACAGTGTCTACCCCCCCCCCCCCGGGTTAAATCAGTAACATCTAACAGGTCATACATTTCAACATCACAAACTGGCTTAAAAGCCATTGACTCACTTTCACTTATATTAACTTCACTTTTACTAATGTCCATAAAGTCCATACACCCTAAACCCAGTGGTATCGTCGGTCTTTTGTCAACCCTTAATTCAGTACTTTCACTAACCTGTTCAAAAATGTTGTTAAAAATACTTGTTTCTGTGTTATAACACTGGTGCTCCAAATAAACACTTACTTCCAGTAGCAGGTCGCTTAAACAGTCTACCGCCACTCGCCCTGTTGGGGTTCGTAAAAGTGCTGCACATAATTCTGTCTCTTCAGTCTCGCTCCCTGTCTGCAAAATTGGTGATTCTCTTCCATCGGTGGCTGCTGACTCCCCTGCTGGCGGTTTCTCAGCCTCTCCGACCTCCTGGGGCCTGCATCTAAAGGGAATCCACTCTGCTCACTTCCCTTATTATACACTTCCTGCTGCCTCTCCATTTCCTGTCCCGCCTCCGGTTTGTCATTGGTTGCTGCCATTGTATGTCTATGGTTACCCACCGACAATGGATACACCTTTTGGTTTTGATATTCATTAGTGTCTCTGTTAATTTTGCTAAGATTTCTTTGATAAATATTGGCACAACTGTTGTCAGTAGATGCCAATATATTATTACATATTGAACATGTTAGTGAAAGTACTGAATTAAGGGTTGACGAAAGACCGACGATACCACTGGGTTTAGGGTGTACGGACTCTATGGACATCAGTAAAAGTGAAGTTAATATAAGTGAAAGTGAGTCAATGGCTTTTAAGCCAGTTTGTGATGTTGAAATGTATGACCTGTTAGATGTTACTGATTTAACCCGGGGGGGGAAGTAAGGTGATTATAAAGTATATAACTATTCTAGTAAAACAATAGGGGAGGAGCATGCTGAATTGTTATCAAAAGGTTTTTCTTTTATACCTTTGAAAAGAGAGAATGTTGCTGAGACCCTGATAGATTTAAAAATGCTTACCAGAAAAATTAATATCAAGATGTTTTTTGACAATTATTGTCAGCAAGAAAATACTGGCCTAAGAAACCAAGTAAGTTTATTCCGCCATCAAATGGAACTGTGAGTTTATATGAAAAAGTTTGTGAGATGGAAATCAGAGAACACATGAGGGTAAGTAGAACTTTTGGTAATAGAAGGGCCTTTGATCACATTAATAATTTGGACAGAGAAGAGGAAATACTATTAAGGAATATGGTTAATGACAAAACTGTCAGATTTATGAAGCCAGACAAAGGGAATGGCATGGTTATAATGGATAAAAATGATTATATAGATTACATGTTAGCCATGTTAGCTACTGACACCTATGAGGAAAGTAGTATTAACCAGGTACATATTGCATACCAAAAAGTAGATATATTAATTGATGATTTATTAATGCAGGGACAGATTGATGAAACTGAGCATTATTTCCTGGCAAATAAATTTCCTAAGGTCAGTAGCATTTTTGGTATACCAAAATTGCACAAAGGTTTGGACAACATTCAATTTAGGCCAATTGTTGATGGGAAGAGGGGGAAAACATTTTTTATCAGTAAATTATTGGATTATCACCTGCAAGGTGGTTTGAAAGTGTTTAGATACATAACTAAGGACTTCTGGGATTTTTTGAATAAATTAAAGGTAGTTCAAATTAGTGACCACACAGTGTTATTAACGATTGATGTGTGTCATTTATTTTCGGTCATTCCAAATGAAATAGGGTTGCAATAGTTAGAGCAACAATTATATAAAACTGGTGTATATGAACAGGACTGTATAAATACTTTTGTTACCTTAATGGAGGTTGTATTGAAGAACAACTATATTTATTTTGAGGGTCAGTATTACAAACAAAAAACTGGAGTAGCAATGGGAGCTGCGTGTGCTCCTATTTATGCAAATTACATTTTGGCCTACTGGGAGCAAGAGTATGTTTTCACCAGTGAATATATGAAGTATATACAACAATACACCCATTTTTTGGATGACATATTTGTGGTATGGGATGGGCCAATTGAAGTCATGAAGGCCTTTATAGATTATATTAATTGTACAGTAAAATATTTTAGGTTCAGCTATGAATATAGTAGTGAGGAAATTTCATATTTAAATGTAAAATTGAAGGTCAATCATGAGGAAAAATGTTTGGTTTCTGGTATATACAGAAAGCCTACCTTTTCCAATTCTTACTTGAGCTACCAGAGCTGGCACCCTAACCATCAGAAAAAAGCGATAGTAAAAGGACAAATGGTTAGGGCAGCCAGAATGGTAAACGAAAGTCAAGATTTTCTAAAAGAAATGGAGTTCATTAAAGGTATGTTCATTAATCATGGATATCCTGTTGAATTGTGTGATTCCATTATGGAGGAAGTGAAATGTAAGAGGTTTAGTGGTGTTTATAAGGCAATTTTAACCAATGATTACCACGATGGGGGGGGGGGTGCAAGTTAATACAGTTATTGGAGAAGTAAAAATAAAAAATGAAATTGATGTTAATACCAGTGTGGGGGAAACATTGTATTTTATCACTACATACAATTATGACGTGGATGACATAGTGGGAATAATAAATAGAAATTGGAAGTTATTAAAATTGGATAGTAACGTATGGAGAAAATTGAACAACCCCCCAAAAATCGTATATAGGAAAGGGAAGTCTTTTAAACAATTGCTTGAGTCAGCTGCAAACTCCAGTTGGGAGAATGTTAATTCACAGAGGAGTAAAGGGAATTTTAGGTGTGGCAGATGTAGTGTTTGTAAATATATTCTTGTTACAGGTGATAAAATTATTATTGAGGGAGAGGTTATTGGTATACATGGCCATTTTGATTGTCATGTTAAAAATGTTGTTTATATGGCTAAATGTGAAGGTTGTCCAGCTTTTTATATAGAGAAAACCTGTAGGATGTTCAGGGATAGAGTTAGCAAACACATCCTGGATATTAGGCACATGAAAAATACTAATGCCCTAGTTAGGCACATAGAGCAACATCCAGAGCACAGATTTAGATTTTGTGTAATACAGCCAATAAAAAAGGATGGTCAGGGTGCAGTATTGGATGTGCATCTTGATATTTGTGAAATGAGATGGCAACTACAGTATTTCCAGGAATTAATGATAGCATAAGCATATTGCCCCTATTAAAATTAAAACACATCTTGGGTTGAAAATGTTATTTATAAAAAGATTTTAAGAAAGTTTTTTTATTTCTTATTGTTATGGAATGGTGTTTTCCAGAAAGAATTTTTAAAATTTCTTAACAAAATTCGTGAATGTTAATTTTATATTTTTTATATGATTAACTATTATTGTTTTTTAGACATTATGATATTTTGTTATGCAATTTAAGAACATTGGGTGTCATAAACAGTGTTTAGTTGGTTGTATATGAAAATGTTTATTTTACATTTACATTTTGTGTATTTAACAAATTTTGATATGTAACACAATATTGTGGAGATGGATTGAAAGTATAGTTTTTTACTTCGAAGGGTTAATGAAGTTAGATTTAGGATATGCTTGTTAGATTGAGCTTTGTCTGATAGGATAATTGAAGGGGTGGGATGTATTTGGTGTAGCGTATGAGTGTGTATATAACATCAATGGAGTGGTTAAATGTGTTCATATTCTGAAGAAGTCTGTATAATAAAGACGAAACCTAGGTCAAATTCGTGTATCTGGTCTGTATATTTGTCTCTACTGTCTCTGGTCAACAGGGTCCTTCCTGGTGTTTTCTGTCAACTTGTAAGATACATATACATTACTGTGCAGACAAATTAATAACAGATAAAGTCCTACTACAAGAACACAGAGTAGTAAGGGAAAGGATGGGGAGAAATTGAATGACATCATGGAAGTTGTGACGACCCACCACTAGACCAGAAGTCAAGGAGCTTCAATCCTCACCACTGGTAACAGTGGGGAACGTACACTGGAAGGATAACAGGTAAACACACAGTATTCCAGATGCAGCTCTCTGCATCAAGTGCAATTTCTCTTAAGAGCACTCAGAGACCACAGAGAGTCTAGGGCTGGTTTCTCCCTCTTTTCTCCAGATCCCCAGTAAGACTCCCCACTGGCATAGCTATAAAGTTGAGATCTCAGCTGAATGGCCAAGCCAAGACCTCCAGCACCCTCTCTGTCCAACCAGTGCTTTGTGTACCTGCCCAAGTAGCCAACACGTACACTCTTTGAGGTTTAATTTACACACACACCTCCCTAGGGAAGGCTGGACAGGTTTACTAGCTATGCCCCCTTTTGACCAGACTATAAGTTAGTTATCACTGCCACCAGCCAACTCTTTATCAGCTACTTTAAGTCCCTTAACAAAACTCGTCCAATCTTACTGTGTAAAGTTAATATTAATACAAATTGTAGTTTGACCAAGAGCAAGGCTATTAGGAGTGACCCACACAGTGTCACCAAATAAATATGCAAGTACTCTCAAAACTTAAATATCTCTAGACAGATCAGCCACAATAAAAAGTTTAAATATATTTAATAATAAAAGAACAAGAAAATACTCAGTATATATTCACAGTGACATCAGCGTTCATAATCATAGGAAATATTTAAACAGCATTGTAGGACAGTCTCAATTAAATAAAGAAAAATATCTAACTAAACTTTACTATATTCCAGACTGTATCTAAGAGAGTTACTATACCCTACTTAACTTAATTGGAGGAAGGCAAATGTGTAGTGTATGGTTCTTGTCAGGTCCAAGACAGAATGCAGAATGCACTAAGAAAGTTCTCACATTAGTATCTCAAATATAACTGCTTGGATAGCTTGCAAAATTACATCATTTCTTGTCATCAGACTCTATCTCAGGTGAAACCCCACCTGCTAGAAGCTGGCAGTATTTAGCATCTACCTGTGAAAATACATTAACCTTAGATCTTTGGCAGATGCTGGAAGTCATAAAACAATTGCATTCCTCCACATTTCAAAACTAGTTAATTCCAAAGACAATACAAAAAGCTTCTCAACACAGACATTGTCGCCAGCCTAGCCTATAAAGTAATTTCATTTCAGCTATTTTTTTTTAATTAACCGCCTTTATTCCAGTTTCCACTGTTAAATGATATATATACATTTAAACAGTTACAACAGTGCATGTACATTTCTGTTCTGTTCCAGTAGGGCATACTGTGGTTACATTTTAAGCACAAGCACTTTATAAAATACCTTTTTAACACAGATGTCTGTACAGTCCAGTTTGATATACACATGACATACAGTTCTAATACATTTGTAACACAAGCATCTTGTATACATCATGTTAATATTCATAAATGACATATAAATATTTACACAGTTCCAGAGAGCAGTTCTGGTAGATGTTCATCGTGTTTCACTGTTGCAGTCATTACACTCGGGTTATCCTGCTGGCAGGCTACCCGCAGTCAGCCAGAATTCCAAAGTCTAGGTCCGGCGTCGGTTGCTGTCACCTCTTCCCTGACGTCAGTGCACCAGGGGTATAAAAGATGCAGCCGATGCCATTTTCTTCCGTCTTTCTTCCCGCGCGGTGCCCGAAGCAAAAGCAGTTCGCAAGTGCTGGTCGGCTGACTCCTGAGATTTTCTAAATTTAATTTCAGAACCGAAGTCTTCAATAAAGCTAAGTACCCTGTTGGGGAAACTTTTTCTTGCTCCAGACCGATGTCAGTAAAAGTTAACAATTGTATTTCTTGTGGGAAGCAAATACCTCATAAGGATTTTCACTCTTACTGTATTCCTTGCCTAGGCCCTGTCCACGACGTTGCTAGTTGTCGGTTTTGAGCTAGATTCAACCAACGCACTATTAAGTGTTGGTTTGATTTTGCTTTACATTACTTTGGCCGAAGATTTAACTACATAATGCCGTCGGAACAACCGACGACCGGAATTCATAAAAAACGCAGACAAAGAAAAGGACAGGCATCCGAGGTCCAAAACCGACGATGAAGCCTCTTCTAGGCCAGTCGCCGGTTCTCAGTGAGGTGCTTTCACAGCCCCTGACACCCGCTACCTCAGAGCCACAGGCCGCATCCGACTCCCACGTGGAGACACCTAGGCCTCTGGAAACTCAAGGTATTGGGCCTGTGGAAACTATTCCCTCAGATGGGTCTGGAGCCGCTGAGCAGGCATTGGCTTCTGAGGGTGTTTTCAGACTTTCACAGCTTACTATTAAGTCCACTACAGCAGCCAAGGCAAAGTCAAAAACACCATTAAAGACAAGGAAACAAGTACAGCATTCTCCTGGACAGTCATCCATGCCAAAGAAACAGATGCTTAAAATGGCCGAGGACCTAATTACTTTGATCAGGGATTCCCATCCCCCTCCTGATAAAAGGCCTAGGCAAGACGCTGACTATGACTCCTCAGACTAGGTTTCTATTTCCTCTGATTCCTCTTCAGATCAGGGATATTCTCTCCCTCCCTATGAGGACTCTGATGCAGAAGACTCTATACCTTCAGCCTCTCCACCTGAGGATTACTCTTTTGGGGAAACCTTGCATACCATGAGGGAGCATTTCCATTGGGAGAGCCAGGATTATTCAGAATCCAAGAAAAGGCTCAGAGACTTTCTTTTATTGCCTCAGCACAGGCCCTTGGCTATCCCCCCTGTACTGGATATTGTTGATGATATTTTCTCTGAATCCAGTTTGTCTCCTGATTCTTTACCCCCTGCACCAGTCAAGCCAGACAGGTACTACAGGGTCCCAGACTCTCACAAATTTCTTTATAGAAACCCTGCTGCTGACCCAGAAACAATTTCTCAGGGTCCCAAAAGGGTTAAGGCTTCCACTGCAAAAAACCTTGTCCCCTCTGATAGGGATTCCAGAGCTCTGGATAGATGGGGGAAAAAGTTTACACTTCTGCTACTTTAGCTGTAAGGGCTTTAAACTGACAGTTTCACATGCTTAAATATCAACAATACCTAATGTCTTTGTTAAAACAGAAAATGCTTACAAACTCAGAATGTCCTGACAATAAGGAAATGCAGGATTTATTGCATGCAGCTGAACAAGTGGGAAAGCATACTCTGCAGTGTGGTTTTGATTCATTAGAGGCTTCTTGCAGAGCCGCAGTTACAGGCTCTGTCATTCGAAGGCATGCTTGGTTAAAAACAAAGTTTACCTGATCATGTTAAATTAAAAATATTGGATGCTCCACTACAGCATGATACTTTGTTTGGTGTTAAGGCAGAAGAGGTGTTAAAGAAAATGGAGGATAAAGCAAAGTCAATGCAGACAGTAAAGGATTTCTTACAGGTTCAGCCACCTAGATTTAGCAGAAACTGGCCTTCTAAAAATTGGTCCTTTCAGACAGGCCACAAAAGAGGCTGATACAGACGCCAAAGAGGCAGATCTCAGCCCCAAGGCTCATACAGACCTAAACAATGGGGTGCTTCAGCCCTCAAAGGAGGAGAAGACAAATCACAACCTTTTAGGAAACAGTCCCAATGATTTCCTTCTACAAATGCCAAACACTTACATTTTGGCAGCATCCTTAGGGGGAAAGCTAGCACTTTTCTCACAAAATTGGCACATGAACACCCAGGACAAATGGGTACTGAATATTGTTTCTCATGGTTACAGGTTCCACTTTCACACCCTTCCAAAATCAAAAGGTATGCCAGACCTGCCACAAAATCAATGGGCAGAGGCACAAAAACAAATTTCTGCTCTCATGGACATGAGTGCTATTCAAAGAGTACCACAGCAAGAACAGGGACAAGGATTTTACTCAGGACTTTTTTTGGTACCCAGAAAGGACAAAGCCTGGAGACCAATACTGGACCTGTCAATCCTAAATACTTTCCTGGATATTCCAAAATTCAAAATGTTAACACTGCAGCAACTTCTACCCATGCTGGGCAAGAAGGCTTGGCTAGTTACTTTGGACCTCAAGGAGGCATACCTGCATGTCCCAGTAAGACAATCTTGCAGAAGATACCTCAGATTCATAGCTGGCTCAATGCATTACCAATTCTCTGCACTGCCCTTTGGCTTATCTACTGCGCCCAGGGTCTTCACAAAACGCCTGGCACCAGTAATTGCATTTTGCAGACAAAAAGGAATTCAAATATATCCCTACTTGGATGACTGCCTTATTCAAGCAGAGAGCAAGGACATTCTACTAAAGCATCTGGCATTTGTAAAAAGATTACTAATTTGCCTAGGGTACACAGTAAACGAAAAGAAGTCAAAACTAATGCCCTCTCAAGAGATAATATTCCTGGGTGCAAGCTTAAATACAACTGCCCAGATGGCTTATCTCACGCCAGACGAGCAAAGGCAACTGACTCATTACTTTCAAATGATGGCAACAAAGACTCAGCTCCCTGCAAGAAAAATTCTGCAGGCTCTGGGCTTCATGGCATCCTGCATTCTACTAATTCCATATGCAAGACTGCATATGAGGAAACTACAGTGGTATCTAAAAAGTGTTTGGACTCAACATTGCCACAGCCTGGAAACAATAATAACTCTTATTCCCTGCCTGCAACAGGAGTTTCGATGGTGGGCACTGGCCTGTCACCACAACAAGGGACAGGCAGACAATAACAGATGCATTGGATTATGCCTGGGGGGCACGCATGGCAGGAAAATGTATTCAGCGCACATGGCCCAAGGAACAAATGCATCTTCACATCAATCAAAAAGAGATGCTAGCTGTACAGCATGCCCTGACTGCCTTCAAGGATCTACTACATCCAGGACAACTATTACTAAAGATGGACAATACCACAGTTATGTGGTACATAAACAAGCAAGGGGGCACACATTCCTACCCCCTCTGCAGGCAAGCCATGACTTTGTGGAACACAGCACTGACCTATCAAGTACATCTGCAGGCACAATTCCTGCCAGGAAAGAAAAATACTGTCAGACGAACTAAGCAGAAATCTCATGGATCCTCACAAATGGAAACTAAATCCACAGGTCTTCAGCATGATAACAAGGAAATGGGGACACCCAGACATAGATCTTTTTGCCTCCCCTCACAACTGCCAATTTCAGAGATTCTGCACAAGATCTTATCACTCACAAGCATGGAAAGTGGATGCTCTGTCCTTCAGCTGGAAAACACTGACAGTTTATGCCTTTCCTCCACTGCCTCTTCTTCCCAAGGTGCTCCTAAAAGTCAGACAAGAGAAGCCAAAAATGATTCTGATTGCCCCAGACTGGCCACGCCAGCACTGGTACCCAATCCTAAAGAGCTTGTCTCAAGGTCCAGCCTGGGCTTTACCTCAAATTCCTCATCTTCTGACTCAACAAAACAATCAGATTCTGCACAGTCAAATCAGAACCTTAAATCTGGCTGCATGGCAGATAATATAGCCACTCAGACCACAACTCTCTCTAAAGCTGTTATGGATGTCATTTTAGAAGCCAGGAGGCCCAGCACTAGGAAATCTTATGCAGAAAAATGGAAGAGATTCTGTGCTTGGAACCAAGCACAAGGACTCGAACCACTTGTTCCAAATATACCTCAGATTTTACAATACCTAACTGAGATCCTGGACAAAGGCCTATCCTTCTCATCAATTAAGATCCATGCCTCTGCCATTTCAGCTCATTACAATACGGAACCTCCTATTTTCTCTCATCCACTACTAAGACAGTACCTCAGAGGGGCAAAAAACATAAGACCCCCAAGGAGAGCACTGATACCTACATGGGACCTCAATTTTGTTTTAGAAAATCTCACACTGCCTCCTTTTGAGCCAGCCAATACAGCTGATATAAAATTCTTATCATGGAAAACTGCTCTGCTCCTAGCAATAACTTCAGCAAGAAGTGTCTCAAGAGTTACAAGCATTAATGGCAGTGGAACCTTTCATCAGGACATGGTTTCTGTAAGGACAAACCCAACATTTATGCCAAAGGTAGTATCCAGTGTGGCTCTTAACCAAACCATTCATTTGCCAACATTTTATCCAAATCCCCAGAATAAAGGGGAGAGACTTCTGCACGCTTTGGACATACACAGACAGCTACACTTCTGTTTGGACAAAACAAAAGCTTTCAGAAAAACTGAGCAACTGTTTGTAGCTTATGCTGCAGGATCACAAGGAAAGCCTATCTCAAAGCAGACTATTTCAAAATGGATAGGACGCTGCATTCGTTTCTGCTATTCACAACATGGCAAATCAGTGCCTAAGGGCATTAGGCCACATTCAACCAGAGCAGCAGCCACTTCAGCAGCCTTCCTCAGAGGAGCACCAACCAAAGACATTCTAGAGGCTGCAACCTGGAGTTCAGTGCACACTTTCACCAAGCACTACCACTTACCTCTCTACTCTAAATCCAGAGCAGTCTTTGCCACTGCAGTTCTGCAGGGCCTTGTAGCCTCTCCTAATCCTATTTAGGCCCAGCCACCCAACTTCAGCTTTGGGATTCAACCCAAGTGTAATGACTGCAACAGTGAAAGACGATGAACATAGTACAACTGTGTACCTACCATAAATGTAGATGTTTGAGTGTATTCACTGTTGCAGTCCAGGTTACCCACCCACCATCCCCCTTTTCTTTGCTGGGACTTTTCTGTACTTCTCTATTCTATAAAACCTATGTGGTGTATTTGCTTGTAGATGAAGGAAATGTTTATTTTAGTACATGCATGCTTTTTGGCATAATTTTTTAGCCTACCTATTTGGGGGCACTTGACATCTGGGGCAAGAAAAACTGAAGAAAATGGCGTTGGCTGCATCTTTTATACCCCTGGTGCACTGATGTCAGGGAAGAGGCGACAGCAACCGACGCCGGACCTAGACTTTGGAATTCTGGCCGACTGCGGGTAGCCTGCCAGCAGGATAACCCAAGTGTAATGACTGCAACAGTGAATACACTCGAACATCTACATTATAGGTACACAACTGTACTTTTCTCCCTTTAGCACAGAAGTATTGAACAGAGAAAACTATAAAGCAATTAAGGCAAGAAGTGTCACTGTTGGAAGAGTATAGAAGAGGGAAAAGATCAACAAAAATACTCAGAAAGATAGATGTGATAAAAGCAATGCATAGTATTATAACAGATCAGGATTTATCATGCACTTTTGCAAATAATAAACTAAAAATATCAGCACAGGCAGAAAAATGTAGCTGGTACACAGATAAATATAAAGGAAAAGTACAAAATAAGCAATTTACTGATGACCCAAAAAAGTTTTATTGAGAACTGGGAAACAAGGTAAAAGGAATTGAAAGACCACCAAAAAGAAGAAATAGATACATTTTGGGGAAATATTTATGAAGATCCTATGGAATACAACAAAGATGCTAAATGGATAGATGAAGTAATGGCCAGAGAGATTGAAACAAAGTTAAGAAAAGCCTCTAATTGGAAAACCCCAGACCCAGATACAGTACCTCAATTCTGGCTAAAAGTATTAACATCTTTGCATAAAGATTTAGCCATGAGTAAGAACTGTTTATATGAGCACCCCAAACAGACATCACCCTGGCAAACAGGAAAAACAATTCTCCTGCTTGAGTGAACCTGCAAGCTACCCTAAAAACTATAGACCAGTCAGTAATCCCTGCCCTCCCCCCCCCCCAAAGGACCAGTCACAATACCGGAGGAATGTCAGGCACCCAGCATTACTGCAGCACAGGTTAAAGCTGAATTGTCCAAGGCCAAGAATACAGCTTCCATTGGACTCAGTATCCCTGGATGTGTTCTACATGAACTACAAAGTGAACTGGCACATCTATGTGCCCTGTTCAATCGCAGCCTCACCTCAGACTTTGTCCCTACTGAATGGTGCACTGCTGCAATCATCCTTCTCCATAAAGGGGGAATGACTACAGACCCTTGGAATTATCGCCCCGTTAGCCTGATGAGTCTGATATGTAAGGCTATGGAGGGTGTCATCATGAACCTAATTAACAAGGATATAGTGAATCTCCAAACTCTAGATCCCACTCAGTTTGGTTTTGTGAACGGTAGATGTTCTTCGTGTTTCACTGTTGCAGTCATTACATTTGGGTAATCCTGCTGGCAGGTTGCCCTCAGCCAGCCTGAATTCCAAAGTCTTGGGTCCTGCGTCGGCCACTGTCACCCCTTCCTTGATGTCAGGTCATCAGGGGTATAAAAGAAGCAGGCGACGCCATTTTCTTCCGTCTTTCTTGCCGTGCGGTGCCCGAAGCAGAAGCAGTTTGCAAGTGCCGGTCGGCCGACTCCTGAAATTTTCGTGTTTGAGTTTTAGAACCGAAGTCTTCAGTAAAGCTAAGTACTCCATTGGGGAAACTTTTTTCTTGCTCCAGACCACATCTTTACATTAAAACTAGTTCAGCTTCAAAGACAAAGACTAAAGCAGCTTCTAAAGCAAAGAAACAAACTCAAGAGCCATGTGTACAGGCCTCTATGCCCAAAAAACAGATGATCAAGGTGGCCGAAGATCTGATTACCTTGATCAGGGGTTCCCATCCCCCTCCTGATAAGAGGCCTAGGCAAGAGACTGACTAAAGATCTTCAGATCAGGTTTCCATTTCTTCTGATTTCTCTTCTGATCAGGGATATTCTTTACCCCCCCTATGAGGATTCTGATGCTGAAGAATCTATACTTTCAGCATACCCTCCTGAGGATTATTCCTTTGGGGAAACCTTGCATACCATGAGGGAGCATTTTAACTGGGAAAGCCAAGATTTTTCAGAATCTAAAAAGAGGCTCAGGGATTTCCTTTTACTACCACAGCACAGGCCTCTAGTCATTCCCCCTGTGTTAGACATTGTAGATGATGTGTTTTCGGAGTCTAGTTTGACCTCTGACTCCTTACCTCCAGCTCCTGTTAAGCCTAACAGATATTATAGGGTTCCAGACTTTCACAAATTTCTTTTTAAAAACCCTTCTGCTGACCCAGAAACTATTTCACAGGGTCCCAAGGGAGTTAACCCAGCCCCCTCTGACAGAGATTCAACTGCACTGGATAGATGGGGAAAAAAGGTTTGCACATCTGCAACTTTGGCTATAAGGACCTTAAACTGTCAGTTTCATATGCTCAAGTATCAGCAATAATCTCATGGGATTGCTTAAACAGAAAATGATGTTAAATTCTGACTGTGCTGAAAACAAGGAAATGCAGGATTTATTGCATGCAGCTGAACAAGCGAGAAAGCTTACTTTGCAATGTGGTTTTGATTCTTTGGAGGCCTCCTGCAAGGCCGCAGTTACAGGTTCTGTAATTAGGAGGCATGCTTTGTTAAAGGAAAAAAATCTGCCTGATCATGTTAAAGTTAAGTTACTAGATGCACCTTTACAGCATGATACTTTGGTGCTAAGGCAGAAGAGGTATTAAAGAAAATGGAAGACAAAGCTAAATCTTTGCAAACTGTTAGAGTTTTTACAAGTACAGCCACCTAGGTTTAGTAGACACTGGCCTACAAAAAATTGGTCCTTTCCTGTGTCAGACAGACCTCAAAGGGGCAGATCCCAGGTGCAAGGTTTTTATAGGTCAAAACAATTGGGGTGCTTCTACCTCCAAAGCTGGAGAAGATAAAGCACAAACATACAGAAAGCAGTCCCAATGACATTCCCCTGCCAGCACCAAGCACTTATCTTCTGGCAGCACACTTAGGGGGAAAATTAGCACTTTTTGCTCAAAATTGGCACATTATAACCCGGGACAAATGGGTTCTAAATATATTGTCACAAAGCTACAAATTCCATTTCCATACTCTGCCAAAGGCAAACGGCTGGCCAGATCTGCCAAAAAATCAATAGGCAGAGGCACAAAAACAAGTTTCATCCCTCATGGACATGGGGCCATTCAGCAAGTACCAATGCAAGAGCGGGGACAAGGATTTTACTCAAGACTGTTCTTGGTACCCAGAAAGAACAAGGCCTGGAGGTCGATACTGGACCTATCTATTCTGAACACATTCCTGGATATTCCAAAATAAAAAATGTTGACTTTGCAACAGCTTCTGCTGGGCAAGAATGCTTGGCTTGTGACTTTAGACCTAAAAGAGGCATACCTGCATGTTCCAATCAGACAATCATGCACAAAACACCTCAGATTTAAAGCTGGTACTGCCCTTTGGCTTATCTACTGCGCTCAGGGTCTTTACAAAGTGCCTGGCACCAGTAATTGCATTCTGCAGACAAAGAGAAATACAAATATACCCTTACTTGGATGAGCATTAGGACTAATTCAAGCAGAGAACAAGGACATTCTTCTTCAACATCTGGCATTTGTGAAAAGACTTCTAGCATGCCCAGGGTACACAGTCAATGAAAAGAAATCAAAACTAGTACCCACTCAAGATATAACATTCCTGGGTGCAAGCTTGAATACAACTGCCCAGATGGTTTATCTCGTGCCAGACAAACAAAGGCAACTGACTACCTATTTCACAATGTTGGCAACAAAGGCCCAGTTTTCTGCAAGAAAAATTCTGCAGGCTTTGGGCTTCATGCATCCTACTAATTCCATATGCAAGACTGCATATGAGGAAACTTCAATGGTACCTAAAAAGTGTTTGGACTCAACATTGCCACAGCCTGGAAACAATGATTACTCTCATTCCCTGCCTGCAACAGGAGTTTTGATGGTGGGCAAAGGCTTGCCACCAGAACAAGGGACAGCCATTCACATTACTCCCAGCCAGGCAGACACAATGAATGCATCAGATTATGCCTGGGGGGCCCACATGGCAGGAAGATGCATTCAGGGCACATGGACCTCGAACCAAATGCATCTACATATCAATCAAAAAGAGATGCTAGCTGTTCAAAATGCCCTGACAGCCTTCAAGGACCTACTTCATCCAGGACAACTACTGATAAAGACAGACAACACCACGGTCATGTGGTATATAAACAAGCAGTGTGGCACACATTCTTACCCCCTTTGCAGACTAGCCATGACATTGTGGGACACAGCTTTAACTTACCAAATACATTTGCAGGCACAATTCCTGCCAGGAAAGGAAAATACTCTGGCAGACAAACTAAGCAGAAACCTCATGGATCCCCATGAGTGGCAGCTGGATTCACAAGTCTTCAGCATGATAACAAGGAAATGGGGATGCCAGGACATAGATCTATTTGCCTCCCCTCACAACTACCAACTAAAAAGATTCTGCACAAGGACTTATCACAAACAAGCATGGAAAGTGGACGGCCTATCTTTCAGCTGGAAAAAACTATCAGTATATGCCTTCCCACCAGTGCCTCTCCTCCCCAAGGTACTCCTAAAGGTCAGACAGGAGAAACCAAAGGTGATACTGATTGCCCCAGACTGGCCCCACCAGTACTGGTATCCAGTCCTAAGGAACTTGTCTCGTTACCCAGCTTGGACCTTACCTCATCTACTGTCCCAGCAAAACAATCAGATCCTGCACAGCCAACTCAGGACATTAAACCTGGCAGCATGGCGGATAATGTAGTCATACAAAGAACACCTCTCAGTAAAGCTGTGATGGATGTCATTTTGGAAGCCAGAAGGCCTAGTACAAGAAAGTCTTATGCTGGAAAATGGAAGAGATTCTGTGCTTGGAACCAGGCACAAGGAACTGATACAAATGTACCAAATATTCCTCAGATTTTGCAATACTTAACTGAGATGCTGGACAAAGGCCTATCCTTTTCATCAATTAAAATTCATGCCTCTGCCATTTCGGCTCATTACAATACAGAGCCACCAATTTTTTTCTCCTCCTTTATTAAAGCAGCACCTCAGAGGGGCCAGAAATGTAAGGCCTCCAAGGAGATCGACAATACCTGCATGGGACCTCAGCTATGTCTTGGAAAAGCTCACCCTGACTCCTTTTGAACTAGCTGCTACTGTTGATATAAAGTTTTTATCTTGGAAAACAGCTCTGCTCCAAGCAATTACTTCTGCAAGATGAGTTTCAGAGCTACAGGCGCTCATGGCTGTGGAACCTTTTATCATTTTTTATCCAGACAGGGTTTCTCTGAGAACAAACTCAACATTTATGCCTAAAGTAGTGGCCAGTGTGGCTCTTAACCAAACTATTCATCTGCCAACCTTTATCCAAATCCACAGAACAAGGGGGAGAGAATTCTGCACTCTTTGGACGTACACAGACAGCTTAGATTCTACTTGGACAGAACCAAAGCTTTCAGAAAGACAGAGCAATTACTAGTGGCATATGCTGCAGGGTCACAAGGAAAGGCTATCTCAAAGTGGATAGGCTACTGCATTAGTTTATGCTATTCACACCATGGCAAGCCAGTGCCTAAGGGCATTAGGCCACATTCCACCAGAGCTGCAGCCACGTCAGCAGCCTTTCTCAAGGGAGTACCAACCAGAGACATTTTAGAGGTGGCTACTTGGAGTTCAGTGCACACCTTTACAAAGCATTATCATCTGCCATTCTACTCTAAATCCAGGGCAGGCTTTACCACTGCAGTTCTGCAGGGCCTCATAGCCACTCCTAATGCTGTTTAGCTCCAGCCTCCCAACCATAGCTTTGGGACTCTACCCAAATGTAATGACTGCAACAGTGAAACATGAAGAACATAGTACAGTTGTGTACACTTACCATAAATGTAGATGTTCGAGTGTATCCACTGTTGCAGTCCAGGTTACCCACACACCATCCCCCTTTTTTCTATGGATCTTATCTTTCCTTCTCTGATTTATACAACCTATGTGGTGTATTTGCTTATAGATGAAGGTAAAATTTATATTGATGCATTTATTGATTTATATATATGAAATTTGGTTACCCTTCTAAGGGGCACCTGACATCTGGGGCAAGAAAAACTGAAGAAAATGGCATTGGCTGCTTCGTTTATACCCCTGATGACTTGACGTCAGGGAAGGGGCAACAGCGGCCGATGCAGGACCCAAGACTTTGGAATTCAGGCCGGCTGAGGGCAGCCTGCCAGCAGGATTACCCAAATGTAATGACTGCAACAGTGAATACACTCGAACATCTACATTTATGGTAAGCGTACACAACTGTACTATTGTGCCTGCTCAACCAGGTTGACTTCTTTAAGTTAGTCACCAGAGCTGTGGATGCGGGCAAGGCAGTTCATACAGACTACCTCGATCTGGCCAAGGCCTTTGATACAATTCCCCACTCAGGAATTATTGACAAACTCACCAAACTAGGCATCAACCTCTATGTCACTAGGTGGGTTGCAAATTGGCTCACAGAACCCACAGTGTGAAAATAACGGACTCCAAGTCAGACTGCCGACCAGTCACGAGTGGAGTCCCACAGGGATCGGTCCTGGGTCCTCTCCTGTTTGCCATCTATTTCTCAGAAGACCAGTCAAACATGGAGGGACTCTGGCTGACCAACTTTGCAGACAAGTGCAAGTTGGGGGCCATTATTAACTCCCCAAGTGATGTAGACATTCTACAGAAAGGCCTCACTGGGACCAATGACTGGTGTCAAAACCATGGCCTTAAGCTTAATGCCAAAAAATGTGTCATCATCCCCTTTGGGAAAAACTCAGTTCCCACTAATTACCACATCGATGGAAGCCCACTGAACACTGAAGGTGTTATCTGGGGACACAGGTTGATGGCAACCTCTCCTTCGACCACCACATTGCCACTGTGGTCAGAAAGTCCTTCTATGTGTTGCATCTCATTACCAAGGGTTTTGCATTCAGGAAGAATGAGGTCATCATCTCTCTGCACTCTTCCCTCATTAGACCAATCATCGAGTACAATGCCCCATTTGGCATGTACCACACTAGACACATGCAACAGATGGAAAGGCCACAAAAGTATCTCACAAAGAGGATCCTAGGCCTTAAACACATGTCCTACATGGACAGACTAAAAAAACTCCATCTATTCTCTGTCTCATATCAGCTACTAAGTGGCGATCTCTGCTTGGCTCACAAAGCCATGTCTGTCTCAGCTCTGTTAGAAATGCTAAAGCTAAAGAAATCCCAATCCCAGCACACCACACGCTCCAGAGGCCTCAACCTCATTACCACAATCAACAGAACATGCTGGAGGGCAGGTTCGTAGCACAGAGACTGCCCATGCTCTGAAATAGACTTCTCATACATGTCAAGCAGAGCACCTCACTGGCCCTTTTCAAGAGAAATCTTGATGAGTGGATGGGAAATATAAAGTTCACCCCAGGGATCACTCCAGTGGTTCTACTTGATGGCGGTACTGGGAACTAATGTCAGGTGGCACAATGCCAGGGCACTTCTGTGGGCTAGGCTTGTAAAGATTCCAGGGCCATTAGCCTAGTACACATGTATGAATAACTTGCCTTCCGACAACATATAAACAATACACAGGAATTGATGCCACCAGAGTTTATAGTCATTTAGAAGAAAACTCAATTATGGCAACAGAACAAAAGGGTAATAAAAGAATTTCATATGGAACAAAGAATCATTTGTTGTTAAAGTCATAGTGGAGAACTGTAAAAAGGGAAGAATCTAAGTATGGCATGGATAGACTACAAAAAAGCATTTGACAGTATCCCACATTCATGGATAAAAGAGTGCTTAAAAATATATAGGATACACCCTATACCGATAAACTACATCACAGTAACCATGAGACAGTAGGAAACCACTTGGCAGTTACACCATGAAAAAGGATAAATGATTATTCCAGGGATAAAAATCCAAAGGGGGATATTCCAGTGTGAATCTCTGTCACCGCTGCTCTTTGCCTTGCCCTTAACCCATTAAGCTGTCTGCGTAACAGATTAGGTCATGGCTACAATTTGGCTCCCAGAAAGCAAAAAGTATAAAGATTTCTCATCTTCTTTTTGTCAATGATTTAAAACTGTATAGCTCATCAGATGAGGAACTGAAAGCACAATTGCAAGTGGTCAGAACGTTTTCAGATGATATAAAATGTCATTTGGTCTTGATAAATATGCAAAAGCAACCTTTAAAGCAGGAAAGCTGCAACACCAAGAAAACAGTTTGGGATAAGAATGTTATATAAAAGAACTTGAGCAAGAGGGAGTGTATAAATATTTGGGAATTGATGAAGACTCAACAGTAAAACATGAACAAATGTGAATAAAATTCAATAAGGAATATTTTAGAAGACTTAAATTAATCTTGAAAACACCATTGACATCTAGAAATAAAGTTCAAGCTATAAACCAGTTTGCTCTTCCTGTCTTAATTTACAGTTTTGGAGTGATTGACTGGCTCCAAAAGGAGCTGGATGGTTTAGATAGGAAAAATAAAAAGGATGCTTCATGCTAATCAAATGATTTATAAAAATCAGTGCATACCAAGATTATATATTCCCTGTTCCGAAGGTATGGGCCCCCTTGAAATTGATTACGTGTATAGATCTGCAGTCGTGGGACTGCATACATACCTGCTGACCTCACAAAACCCAAACATTGTGAAAGTTCTGAAACATGAGAAGAATAAATCTAAGATGACATCTCTTTTTAGTCTAGCAGAAGCATATCGACGTCAAGAGGGAATGGAAATCAAACCAGAAGTAGATAAAAATCAGGCAGATTCTGAATGTGCCAAAAAACAAAAGAAAGGCTATAAGGTGAAGGATCAGATGAGAGGGCAAGAAATGTGGAAAATGCATAAATATAGCTGCAAGTATAGAAATCTCCTGGAACAACCTCATGTTGATCAGGATCAAATGCAGGAATGGTTAAGGAGGGACTAATTCAAACCAAAGGATGAAAGGTTAATATTGGCGGCCCAAGACAGTGGACTACATACACGTTGGTTTACAAAGTCCATTGAACATGTGGGAGAAACAGAGAAATGTAGGTTTTGTAGAAAAGCATTGGAAACAGTTGCACAACTTGTTGCTGGTTGTGACATACTAATGGCAGAAGGACTGTATACTGAAAAGCATAATAATGAGGCAAGACTGTTGCACTGGGAATTGTGCAAACGTTATAATGTTGAAGTAACTGAAAAATACTGGAAACATGAACCACAAAGCATCATAGAAACTGATGAAATCTACATCACATGTGATCTTCCATTGCCAGCAGTTCAAAAGATAGATGCAAGAAAACCAGATATAGTGGTCCATGAAAAGACAAAAATAGTATTGATGATTGAAATCACTACACCCAGTGACTACAGTGCCTTGCATAAAGAGAGAGACAAAGTCATAAAATATCAGGATTTGCAGGCAGAAACAAGAGCAATATGGAAGAAAGATACCCAGACAGTTCCAATAGTAGTAGGAGCAATGGGTTTTATAAAAAAGAATCTACAATCATATTTAGATATGTTACTGATTTTACAAATTGCAGGAAGAGTCATTACTGGGCACATTGCTGGTGCTGTGAAGAGCACTTCTGGATAACATCAAAGATTGAAACAATACTAATTTCATGAACTTTAATCATACTTTGACTTAGGAATGGGGTCCATTCCCGTCCTGGTATTAGAAAACCAAAAGATTTGGAGAAATTAAAAAAAAAGATGATGTCCGGCTTAGTGATGCTGGAGTGCTTTGAAACCTAAGCAGCTACATCACCTAACCAAGGGAAGACAAATGAGGTGGTCTGGACATCATATGAGACTGCCCCCTCAGCAGCTTTTGTTGATGTTTAAAGATATGCCATCTAGTTGGAAGCATCAGGACATACCTGGAAGAACTGTAATTGTAAGTTAGCCTGTGGGCAACTCATTAAGATGACCAGGATTCTGTGACTGGAAAACAAGAAAATGTTTGGTCTACTGCTACTGGAAAGAAAGTGCTGTGAAGAGAGAGAGAGACTGTCTGTGCATGCGTGTGTGTGTGTGTGTGTGTGTGTGTGTGTGTGTGTGTGTGTGTGTGTGTGTGTATAAAAGTGTCTGCTGCAAGGTTCAGCCTATGTTTGTATGTCTTGACATGTTCGTTTATGCTGTAAGCATTGGATGATGTGTACATATATGTACTTTCTTCCCAATACTAATTACACTGCTTGTCCCTAGGTCTTACCCTTCCCACCACTTCCCTGATTTACCCATGTGGTAAGAGGCTGCTACCTCTAGGCAATGAATATGTGTAACAGGAAGAAAATATCAGTCAGTGAAGTGATGTCTGCCAGATGCTTTTTCTGAAATGTACCATTAAGTATGCCTGGTGCACACGTACTTTGGTGCCTAGATATGACTTAACCCTGTAACATTTCTATACTTATGCTACTGTATGAAGTCACCCAGGTGGCTGTAGCATGGGAAAAAAATGTCCACAATGCACCAGAAGGAAAAGAACCTTCCAAGAGGCACTCAGCTCCTTCTCCTACCCAGCTTTCTGATAACTCCGTTTCATGCTAAACCTAGACCACAGGGGATACAAGAAACACTATAGCTGTACTGATCACCCAGACCTGGATTTTTTTTTAGTTTAAATGCAGTAGTGTAGCTAGGGTAGGGCAAGAGGGGCAACTTCCCCGGGTGCAAAGTGTTGGGGGGGGGAAATCAGCCGATCCCAATCTCTTTCTTTAATGCAATACCAGCTTTTATAAGTAGGTATTGCATCTGCGGTCAAACCTGAGAGCTGTAGCACTTAGTGTGATATCTAAACTGTTAACTAAAACCTGAGCACCATAGCCCTCCATGCAGGCAAGGACTAAACTGTAGCAACTGTTTGCTACATTTCTAGCAAACAGTTTTCTACAGTATAAAAGAAGAAACATTTTTTAAATATGTTGGAGAGTTGGTGGTAGGGCACAGAAACAGGACCTGAATAGCTGGGGCAGGAGAAAGGTGGGCATGTTATGCATCTAGCCACCTGGTTACTGGCAAAGTGGAAGGAACATCTTTTACTCTTCATTGGAAGAGTGGGGGAGGAGTATAGATCGAAATGTAATAAGCCGATCGCTTACAATGTAATCAGCTTATTAAAGTGAAGTGCTTCGAGAGCTGAGGGGGTGGGGTGCTGGTTCCTAGTACCAGCCTAGGGAGCTGATTGAACCGGCTACATTTCTGCTTAAATGTACGTTATAGCTAAAGCCTCCACATATTCTGATATTCTAGAAAATAAATATTACCCCATCGCTCCTGCTCTACACTTCTGCCTTATTCTTTTTTCTCAATTTTTTTTTTATTTTTTTAAATACATTTGAATGAATTCCATAGTATTTATACAGAACATCTTAAATAACTATGTACAGTATTTACATTAGCCTGACACTATAGCAGATCTTAATGTATACAGTTACTTTATAAGTATGTCCACTCCATTATCAGAGTGTCTGATCAATTATTGTGTAGTGTCAATCAATGATAAGACTTTTCCCCAAGAGTTGTTAAATGGCTTTGGATTAATTTTTAGTTCTTTAATTTTAATTTCCAATAATGCTGTGGTCTTCAGTAGGCTGTAGAAGTCTTCCAAAGTTGGCATTGTCTTTGTATTCCATCTTCTTGTTATACACTTCCTTGAAATTGCAAGTATAGTCCATACTAGATACATGTTTGACCTATTCAAATGTGGGCCTTTGTTCACATTTAATAATACAAGAGCTTTAGTTAAATAAAATGATTCATTAAATAAAGTTTGTAGAAAGTTATTAATACCATTCCAAAATGGCTTAATTTTAACACAATCAAAGAAAATGAGGTTCCAATCTCCATTGTGTACTTGCTCACATCTTCAACATATTCCTTTTATGGAAGAGCTAAGTTTACTGATTCTGTCTGGGGTTAAGAATGCTCTATGCAAGCATTTCCCATTAAAAACTTCCCAGTATTGTGTAAAGGATGTATATTTTATCGATAATATATTTGTTTTAATATCTTCAGTTAACTGCATCGTGTCCTTTTGTTATATATTTCCAATATGAGGTTTTGGATGTTGTTTTATAGTTTATCAATATTTTGTAAAATGTTGAAATACTGTTTCCCATGTCAGAGTCATTATATATGATTTCATATATGTATTTTGTAAATGTAGGTATTTCATTAAATGAAGAATTGTTAATTATTCTACTTAAATCTTGCGAATATCACAGAATACTCTGTAAAGTTAGCCATACCTGTTGTGGAATTTTGTATATTGTTTTTATCTCTTCCATATCTAAAACTTCTAGTTCTTTGATAAATTGGAGCCAACAAACAAATCCTTTCTGTTCACAGGAATTAATAATTTCTATATATTTTATGTGGAAAGTTCTTTGTGACTATAAATGGTGTTAAAAGATCAAACCAGATTTTTAAATCTGTATTTGCATTAATAATTTTCCTAAATGAGTCAATAATAATTAATCATACAAGTTTTATTGGGTTTAGTTATGTTATATTGCATACTAATGCATATGTGCCATGGCAAATTGTTTTTATCTATTTGAATTTTTTTTTGTAAATCAAATTCATTTATTGATATTGCAGTTAGTAATTCTTTCCAATTTCCAGAGTAATTTGGACTTATCCAATCTGAGATTGTTTTAGATATTGATGCTTTTATATATGTTTCTATATCAGGAAAGTTTAATCCTTCCTGTTTCCATGGTCTGATATGATGTATTAAAGCTATTCTTTTTCTTTTGGGAAACCATAAACATTGTATTAGGCATGAATTTATTTCTTTAAGTATATTCCTTTCTGGTAACAGTTGTATTGCCAAGGCTATATATAGGATCTTGGGCAGTAAAACCATTTATCTATCTTCAAATGTTAATATTATTTTGTTCCATTTTTCCACAGAGATTTTAATTGTGTTGATGATATTGTAGTTTTTTGAGACCAATTCATTGTTATCCTTGCATAACTCAATTCCTAGATATTTTAAGGTAGATTCTTGTTTCCCTGTGTGATCCCCCTTTGTCTGAAGTTCTTTTTTATTTAAAAATAAAATTTTTGATTTTGATTTATTGAAATGGAGTCCTGAAGTCATGTAAAATTTATCAATTAATATATCTAATTCTTCTAATGTCTCTTTTATATTAGATAATTAGTAATGTGTCATCAGCAAATAGCATTACTTTAGAATTGTATTGTTCATAAACATCTATTCCTTTGATTGTTGTATTGTTGTGAACTGAATCTGCCAATATTTCCAATAGCCAGAGCAAATAGAATCAGTGACATGAGACAACCTTGTGTAGTGCCTTTTGTTATATGTATAGATTCAGGGTAGGAGATGAACAAAGGATGCAGGAAATTCAAATAGCATTAGGATTTTTAATAAATAGTCCCAATTTAGGGAATCAAAGGCTTTCTCTATATCTAAGCCAATTATGAATGTTTCTTTATTAACATAATCTAGAAGAGAAATTATCCTTTTAATAGTGTGTGTGTCTATGATATATAAATCCAGTTTGATCATTAGTTATTGTTTTGGATAGTGGGATTTTCATTCTGTTAGTATATTATAATAAATATCTTAATGATATAGGTCTATATGAGGTACAGAGGTTTGGGGATTTGTTTTCCTTTAGGATTGGTGTGATTAAGGAATATCTCCAAGAGTGTGATATTAAAGCTTGCGACTGAATTTCTAATAGAGATTTATGGAAGAGGGATAGTATCTTTGAAGGAAGAAGTTTATATATTTCCATAATTATGCCATCTATAACTGAAGCTGTATTAGTTTTACCCTTTTTTATTGTATCTGTAATTTCTTTGTAGGATATAGGTCCTTGCAAATCTAGTTGTTAATTTTTCTGTTTTTTTTTTATATATTAGAACATTTTAATCTAGATTTAATTGATTGATATGCATATTTTCTTTTTGGAAATGTTCCATATAGTGATTTCTATAGGCATCAAGAATGTCACCTATATCAGAGACATTTTTCCCTTTCTTTTCATGGAAGATACTTTTAATGTTATTATCCTTTGATTGTATTTTGATTCTTCTGGATAAATTATGTAGATATTTGGGAAAAGTGGCCAAGGTATTAATTTTTAGTTTTTCTAAAGCTAAACTAGTTTTATGTGTTAGAAATTTGTTGTATTTATTGTTTAATACTTCTACTTTCTTTTTCATCTCCAAATGATTTTGAATTTTTTCAGCTTTTACTGACAAAGTTTGGATCATAGATCTAATAATTCAGAATCCCATTCTCTAATTTGTTTATACCAAGTTAGGGTTTTACCATATATGTGAGCTTTTAATGAGTCCCACATTATTATATTTATCTCTGTGGTGTAATTAATATCTAAGAAGAAAAAGAAGTTATGTACTCACCATAACGTACCATCTGAGTAGTTATACTTCATTTTTTGCAACCTGTGGGTAATCGGATCCATATTTGATCCAAGCTGGCAACATTTTTCAAGCATCTGCTCCAAGCTCCTCCCCTTACCCATAATCCCTCACATCTTCTACCTTCCCTCAGATTGAGTTTGCCACTATTCAAACTATTGGCAACTCAATAACAACACTAACCTAGAACAGGTTCGGGAGAAGGAGGGCGGGATGGTTGTAGAAAATGAAGTATAACTACTCTGATGGAACGTTATGGTGAGTACATAACTTCTTTATCCGAAGCAGATAACTTCATTTATCTGCAACCTGTGGGTCAGAGTCCCCAGCTACCAAAACTCCTGGGAGGCCCTCATGGAAGGATATTCCTGAGCACTGCAGAGCCAAAGGATGCTCTCCCTCTAGAGATCAAATCCAACTTAAAATGAGAAATAAATGTATGTGACCTTGCCCAGGTCGCTGCTGCACAGATATCCAGAGAGACCGTAGACCAAAAAGCAGTAGAATTTGCCATAGATCTGGTAGAATGAGCTGTAATAGGACCAGGTGGGGACAGACCTGTATCCCTATAGACTTGCAGTATACATTGTGTAATCCATCTGGCCAAGGAGACCTTGGAAATGGCCTTGCCCAAAAAGGGTCTGGAAAAGGACACAAATAATTGGTCAGACTTACAGAATTGTTTAGTCCTGTGTAAATAGAAACAAAGCTGTCTGTGAACATCTAGCAAATGCAGCTTATATTCACCCTTGTTCTGGAAATTTGGAAAGAACACAGGCAGATTAATCACCTGGTTAATATTTGATTCAGAAGCAACTTTCAGTAAGAAAGAAGGTTTATGCAGAGCGAAACCCTGTCTTTATGAAAGATCAAGTAAGGGGGCATAGCAGACAAAGCTTGGATCTCAGAAACCCTTCTGGTCGAGTTAATGGCCACTAGAAAAGCTGTCTTCCAGGACAGAAATTTCAAATCTACTGGTGCTGCTGATTTGAATGGGGGTGTCACCAACGCTTGTAGAGCTAAGGTAAGGTCCCAAGGAGGGATGGAATCCTTCACCAGGGGACGCAAAAGAAAAGTACTTTTTAGAAAAGCCTTGCACAATCTCAAAGAGGCCAGAACATTCAGATTTTTGGCAACATGAAAATTAGATATGGCTGCCAATTTTACTTTCACCATAGAGGAACTAGCCCCTTGTTGGAAAATATAGGACAAAAACTCCAACGCTGCAGGAACCAGGGCTGTAAATGGATCTAGGTTTCTCTGAGAAGCCCAAATAGAGAAGCGTTTACATTTGCTGCGATAAATCTTCCTAGTGGAAGCTTTGTGGGATGCCATCAAAATACTCTCTACTCCAGATGACAAACTGAGAATCCTAGCGATCAAGGGAACAGGAGCAACCAAGCCGTCAGCTTGAGGCTGCCCAGATCAGGTGGACTGATACCCGAGGGATGAGAGATGAGATCAGGGCAGGGATCCAGAATCCATGGAGGAGTTAGAGCATGAGACCATAAAAAGGGGAACCACACTTGAGGCCAGGAGAAAGGGGAACCACACTTGACGAGGCCAGAATGGGGCAATGAGGATCACTTTGCACCCCAGTCGGCAAGCTTTCTGAAGAAACTTCAGAATGAGAGGTAGCGGGGGATAGTCATACAGTAACCCAGGAGGCCAAGCATGGACGATAGCGTCTCTGGGGGAGTCCCCTGGTGAGAGGATCAGAGCAAAGAACTCGCTGCACTTAGCGTTGGAAGGAGATGCAAAGAGATCGCAGCAAGGGTGACCCCACGCAAGGAAGATCTCTTCCACTACTGACTGTTTCAGAGACCCACTCGTATGGCATTAGAATAGCCTGACTCAGTCTGTCCGCTAAAATGTTGGAGCATCCCGGGATGTGCGTTGCAATCAGAAACCGACTGGTGGTGATCGCCCACTCCCACACTCTCATGGCCTTGCGGCAGAGAGGGTAAGATCTGGTTCCTCCTTATTTGTTGATGTACCAGACAACAGACATGTCTGACTGAACTGCAATCGTCCCCGGGGGAAGAACAGCATGGAAGGCTTGCAACGCTAAAAGCATTGCCCTCATCTCCAGAACATTGATATGCAATCTGGTCTCAGTCTGGGACCACGTGCCTTGGACCGTCCTCCCCAACCAAGCTGGGAAGGCATCCATGGTCACTGTGGCTTGGGCTGGGGGTGTTAAGAAGGGACGACCTGCCAAGATTTCCGGCCATTGGAGCCACCAAAGAAGAGAAATCTTGCAGGCTCTGCTGATTCGTATTGGGTAGTTCATGGGAAGGTCTAACCAAGACCACTGAACTGGCAGGATCCACTGAAGCACCCTCATGTGAAGGCGCAGACAGGGAAGGATTGAAATTGCGGCCATGGAGCCTAGGGCTCAGAGAATATCGCTCACCATTGGCGTCCTGGGGCCAGGGATCACTGACACATGAGCCCGTAGGTTCTGGACCCTGTCCCAAGTGAGAAAAACTTGCAATAGTAGAGTGTCCAGCTGTGCCCCTATGAATTCCAAGATCTGTGTCGGGTTCAAGCGGGACATGGAGATGTTGATGGTAATCCCTAGCTTGACTGCAAGATGCAGGAAGGAGTCTCTGGCCATGCAAAGTAGACGCTTGGTGGCAGCAGCGAGGAGCCAATTGTCTAGGTAAGGAAACACCTGAATTCCCTGAAGCCTCAGGTGAGCCACTACGACTGCCATAACCTTGGTAAACACTCTGGGGGCTGTGGTAAGGCCGAAGGGTAGGGCTCTGAACTGGAAATGATTGGCTTCCAGCCATAAGCAAAGGAATCTGCTGGAACTTCTGCAAATTTTGATATGGTAGTTAGCGTCCTGGAGGTCTATCGAGCACATCCAGTCGCATTCTTGGAGGTAAGGTAGAAGGGACTGCAAGGTGACCATCTGGAATTTCAACTTGGCTGCAGACAGGTTCAGGGTTGACAGGTCCAATATGGGCCTGAGGTCCCCCATCTTTTTGGCACTAAAAAGAACATGGAGTAAATGCCTAATCCGGACTGATCTGGGAGGACCGGTTCAATGGCCCGATTGTAAAGCAGCTTTAAAATTTCGTGCGCTGCCGCCTCCCTTTGAGTGGGTGGAACATCCGGGAGGAGCTTTGATTGGACAGGTGGGGCAACGAATGGGATGGAGTATCCTCCAGATATAATTTGGAGCACCCAGCGGTCCATTGTAATGGACTCCCAAGCCGTTAGGTGCAATGACAATCTTCCCCAGACTGTCTCCAGAGTAGGACAGTCAGGCAGCCCCTCAGGGTTGCTGCGCGGGTCTGTCTGAGAAGGTCTCCCTAGCCCCAAAGTTCCTCGGGCCCCCTCTGCCTCTGAGGCAGTGTCTGTCTTTTCCCTTCTGCCTCTAGGGGATGAGTTGTCCTAAGTGTCCCAGGAAAACTGAGATTTTCAGAACCACATCTTCTTTTGCCCTTTCTGATTCCCAGAAAAGGATATTTGAAGGCTAGAGAAGTGGACTCCAGCAGATAGAGTCTTCCCGTCTTTCTCGCTCTGGACCAGGGTGTCACAAACTGTCTTCCCAAACAGGGAGGAACCGTCAAAGGGAGCATTTGTAAATGATGCCTTGAAGGGGTCCATGAATTGACAGAGTCTGAGCCAAGCATGCCGTCTCATAGCTACGCCGGTCCCACCTGCCCTAGCCGCTCCTTCTATGGCATGGGAAAAAAGATGCATGGACGTGTTTGAAACAGATTTCAGAGTCAACAGTTTTGCCGAGAACAGTTGCTTGTCCTCTGGCGACAAAGACTCTGGGGCAACACATAACGAATTCCGTGACTAGGTCTCCCTGGAGTCAAATGAAGTGTGCCAAATAATTCAGCGCTGGTATGGAAAATGTCACTGAAGAAAAGACTCGCTTCCCAAACCGATCCACCGCCCTAGACTCCTTGTCCAGAGGGTGGACCAAAGAACTTTCCTGAGCCAGTTCTCTCTTGGTGGCAGCTACAACCACCATAGCATCCACTGGGCATCCCTTGTACCAGGCCTGTCTGTGGGAGGAGAAAGGATCCTGTCCGGGCATTTGGGTATTGGCTCTATGGTGTCAGACTCCTTCCATGCCCACGTGGTAATGAGATCCACTAATGGATCTGCAGGAGGAGACACACAGGATATAGATGGGACCATGCCAAAGGCCTCCAGGAATATTGACCCATCCATAGAGGGTTTTGGGGCTGACCAACTTCCCCTCTGGTGGAGGATTTCCATGATGTCTCCAAAAAAGACATCCTTGGGAGGTGACTTGGGGGAACCTTCACCTTCATCCATGTCAGTATCTTCTGTGAGGGACTCAGGGGAGTCCATGTGCCTCCTCTTACATGAATGCTTATGGGGAGCCTCCTCAGTGGGACTCTGAAGAGAAAACGCGAGTGGTTGGTGAATAGCGCTTATGCAGTTTGGAGTGTGCGAATAAAGCTGTGTTTTTAAACTATTGGAAACAAGTTTTTCATCTTTTTCCTAGCTTCAAGCACTTTTTTCTTTTATTGGTGATTTTGGTGCTTTCCCATTTGTTTTGCTGACTCTCTGAAGAGGGCTCGTAGGTCACGGGGGTTCCATGATGGGATCCACCTGGGGGTCTTCTAGCACAGGCTGTCTCTGGGACAAGCTGATGTGAGTCATGACCAAATCCACCGCAGCCTGGGTGGACTCCAAGGCAATGGGCTGGGGTCTCAATCCTTAGGAGAGAACCCTCTCCACCACATCGAAGGCTGAAGGAGAGTGCTCCTCCTTAGCAACCAACAAGGAAGAAGTTCTCCCCAGCTCCATCATGAGGATTGGGGCCAAGGCCAAAGTAGTCGGGGTTCTGAAGGAATGGCGCGGATCCGACAAAGTCAGAGTCGAAGACACCTCCATTCCCTTGGATCCAGCTCCCCGTTCTCGGCCAAGATAGTTGCTCAGATCCGAACAAGTCTGATCCGAGGAACTCAAGGTAATCACCAGCGTTGAGGTTGGAGGGACCATCGGTACCAAACCCCCAGCTCAGATCCATAAACCCCGAAACAGCAGGATGGATCAGGGAAGGAGAGATTGGATGGAAGAAGGGCATAGAGGTCCCCTCAACGGCCGGAGAGAGGCCTGGCGAGACTCCCATTTGGATTTGGGTCTGAATAAATCTCTGCATCATCCTGTCCATGTCAAGCTCCGACAGACTCCGAGTCAACCACGAGGAGGCGACCGACTCTGATCTGGCTGGTCGGTGAGATGACCTCGAAGAAGGCTTCTGGTCCGAGGGCTCCATCGGCTCTGAGGAGAATCTCAGGGAATGGAGCTGAGGAGAGGTGGCCCTGACAACTTTAGAAGGTAGACTGGGAAATGGCTTCCACTCCGGGGACCATTTGCGGTGCCTTTCTGCTCTTTTCTCTTTGTCTCTCTTGTCTTTATCTCTATCCTTTGGTTTAGTCCCCATCTGAGCAGGCTTAGAGGGACATTGAGTCCCAGCCTGAGTGGGGGGGTTGGTTAGCTACTTGAGCAGATGTCGAGGTCATCGAATCCAATGCAGAAACTGGTAGCAGGCCCTTAGCTGCCAATTTTGCCTTCCTCTCTTTCAACGCCCTGGGGTTGAACCCTGCGCACACACTACACAGCAGACTAAGGTGAGGAACACCCAGGCAAATAACACACAAGAGTGTGGCCATCAGCTGGTGAAAGCTTGTGGCCACACTCTGTGCATTTTTTAAATGTTGGTTTTGGCTGGTCAGCCATCACCACACACCACTCAGCCAAAACTAAACCAACAAACTCACACACACACACAAGAGATGGCTAGGCCTACACTATCTCACAAATAAACTTTCTAAACTACTTTTTTTTTTTTTTTTAAATGGAAAACCGCCGAACGACTATAGGGAGGAAAGGGTTGACTGAAAACGATTACACTCACACACTAAATATATATCAAAAAGTACCATTTATTACACCCAACTTGGAGCTATAGAGATTACGATGCATACGCATAAAGCGGCAAATGAGATCTGAGGGTAGGTAGGAGATGTGAGGGATTAAGGGTAAGGGGAGGAGCTTGGAGCAGATGCTTGAAAAATGTTGCCGGCTCAGATCTGATATGGATCTGATTACCCACAGGTTGCAGATAAATGAAGTTAACTACTTCAGATCTGTAATTCAGATAATAACCAGGGTTTGAACTCTTTAGTTTTAGTTATATATGCTGGAATTCCCCATTTTGAAGTTTTAGTATAAATGAATTGTGGTCTGAAAAGGGGCAGGGAGTGATTGAGAAATTAATGATTTTGGTGTGAGGGTTGCATCAGGAAAGGCATCTGGCATAAAACATCTGCCAAATGAGATATGCGGAAACCAGTACAGATTTACATATCTGATCGGTCGAGGCCTGGGTTAACAACGACCGCCACCAGTACTGTTAGCCGACAGGGTGCTGACGGAAATTTTGCTAATGTTGGCTGAAGGAGGAGAAGGAGAAGAAGAGGGGGAAGGCATGCCAGAAGGCAGGAAGAGAGCAGAAAGCTTAGGAGTTTGGTAGTGAGGATAGGAACTTTTAATGTTGGCAGCATGACTGGTATAGGGAGAGAGCTAGCTGATATGGACAGAAGGAAGGTTGATATATTGTGTGTACAAGAGACCAGGTGGAAGGGAAGTAAGTGGAAGGCCAGGTGTATTGGAGGTGGGTTCAAATTGTTCTATCATTGTGTGGATGGGAGGAGAAATGGGGTAGGGGTTATCCTGAAGGAACAGTATACCAAGAGTGTTTTGGAGGTGAAAAGAATGTTGGATAGTGTGATGTTTATGAAGCTGGAAATTGATGGTGTAATGATGAATGTTGTTAGTGCAAGTTGGGTGTGCGATGGATGAGAGAAAAATTTTGGAGTGAGTTGGATGAAGTGGTGATGACTGTACCCAAGGGTGAGAGAGTGGTGATCAGAGCAGATTTCAATGGGCATGTTGGTGAAGGGAACAGAGGGGATGAGGAAGTGATGGGTAGGTATGGTGTTAAGGAAAGGAACGCAGAAGGTCAGATGGTAGTGGATTTTGCAAAAAGGATGGACATGGCTGTGGTGAATATGTATTTTAACAAGAGGGAGGAGCATAGGGTGACATACAAGAGTAGAAGGAGATGCACACAGGTGGATTATATCCTATGCAGCAGGGCCAGTTTGAAGGAGATTGGAGACTGTAAAGTAGTGACGGGGAAAGTGTAGTTATGCAGCATAGAATGGTGGTCTGTAGAATGACATTGGTGATCAAGAAGAGGAAGAGGAGTGTGAGGGCAGCACCAAGGATCAAATGGTGGAAATTGAAAAAGGGTGATTGTGAGGTGGAGTTCAGGGAAGAGTTAAGACAGGCACTGGGTGGCAGTGAAGTGTTACCAAATGGGTGGCAGTGAAGTGTTACCAAATAGCTGGGTAACTACAGCAGAGCTAGTAAGGGAGATTGCTAGAAAGGTGTTTGGTGTGACATCTGGACAGAGGAAGGAGGACAAGGAGACCTGATGGTGGAATGAGGAAGTACAGGAGAGTATACAGAGAAAGAGGTTGGCGAAGAAGAAGTGGGATTGTCAGAGAGATGAAGAAAGTAGACAGGAGTATAAGGAGATGAGGTGCATGGTAAAGAGTGAGGTGGCAAAGGATAAGGCATATAGAGGGTTGTATGAAAGGTTGGACACTAAGGAGGGAGAAAAGGACCTGTACCAATCGGCTAGACAGAGGGACTGAGCTAGGAAAGATGTGCAGCAGGTAAGGGTGATAAAGGATAATGAGGGAAACGTACTCACTAGCGAGGAGAATGTGTTGAACAGTTGGAAGGAGTACTTTGAGAGGCTGATGAATGAAGAGAATGAGAGAGAGAGAAGGCTGGATGATGTGGGGATAGTGAATCAGGAAGTACAATGGATTCGCAAGGCGGAAGTAAGGATAGCTATGAAGAGGATGAAGAATGGAAAGGCTGTTGGTCCAGATGACATACCTGTGGAAGCTTGGAGGTGTTTAGGAGAAATGGCAGTGGAATTTTTAACCAGATTGTTTAATGAAATCTTGGAAAGTGAGAGGGTGCCTGAGGAGTGGAGAAAGTGTTTTGGTACCGATTTTTAAGAATAAGGGTGATGTGCAGAGCTGTAGTAACTCAGTCACAGCATGAAATTATGGGAAAGAGTAGTGGAAGCTAGGTTAAGAAGGGAGGTGATGATTAGTGATCAGCAGTATGGTTTCATGCCAGGAAAGAGCACTACAGATGCAATGTTTGCTCTGAGAGTGTTGATGGAGAAGTACAGAGAAGGTCAGAAGGAGTTGCATTGTGTCTTTATGGACTTAGAGAAAGCATATGACAGGGTGCCTAGAGAGGAGTTGTGGTATTGTATGAGGAAGTCAGGAGTGGCAGAGAAGTATGTAAGAGTGATACATGATATGTACAAGGGTAGTGTGACAGCAGTGAGATCTGCAGTGGGAATGACAGATGCGTTTAAGGTGGAGGTGGGATTACATCAAGGATCAGCTCTGAGCCCTTTCTTATTTGCACTGGTGATGGACAGGTTGACAGACGAGATCAGTCAGGAGTCCCCGTGGACTATGATATTTGCAGATGACATTGCGATATGTAGTGAGAGTAGGGAACAGGTTGAGGAGACCCTGGAGAAGTGGGGATATGCTCTAGAGAGGAGAGGAATGAAGGTCAGCCAGACAAAGATGGAATATATGTGTGTGAATGAAAGGGAGGGTAGAGGAATGGTGAGGATGCAGGGAGTACAGTTGGCAAAGGTGGATGAGTTTAAATACTTGGGATCAACAGTTCAGAGTAATGGCAAGTGTGGAAGAGATGTGAAGAAGAGAGTACAGGCAGGCTGGAGTGGGTGGAGAAGAGTATCAGGAGTTATTTGTGACAGACGAGTACCAGTAAGAGTAAAAGGGAAGGTCTACAAAAGGGTAGTGAGACCAGCTATGTTATATGGGTTGGAGACAGTGGCATTGACAAAAAGACAGGAGTGAGAGCTGGATGTGGCAGCGTTAAAGATGTTAAGATTTGCACTAGGTGTGATGAGGGTAGACAGGATTAGGAATAAGTATATTAGAGGGTCAGCCCAGGTTGGACAGTTTGGGGACAAAGCTAGAGAGGCGAGATTGCGTTGGTTTGGACATGTGCTGAGGAGGGATGCTGGGTATATTGGGAAAAGGATGCTAAGGATGAAGCTGCCAGGTAAGAGGAAAAGAGGAAGGCCTAAGATAAGGTTTATGGATGTGGTTAGAGAGGACATGCAGGTGGTTGGTGTGACAGAGCAAGATGCAGAGGACAGGAAGAAATGGAAACAGGTGATCTGCTGTGGCGACCCCTAACCGGGAAAAGCCAAAAGAAGAAGAAATGTGCAAGTCATGGGCAGCAAATATTTTATCTATTCTAGTTTGGGTACCAAGTCTGTGATCTTGATGAGAAACCAACAAAGATTTATCTTCTTTAAATTTTAAAGTATCTACAAAATGAAATGATTCTACCCACTTGTTTAAACCTTTTGATGCAGCAGATGTATGCAGCAGTCTTTTATTTGTAGTTTCAGAAATATCAAATATACAGTTAAAATCTCCTCCTAATATTAAGTTGCCTTTATAATTATTGGAAATTAAATCCAAGTGTTTTTTAACAGTTCCTGTTCCAGTCCATAGAAACCAGTATAGATTGGCTAGGGTCCATATTCTGTTATAATATTTAACTATTAGTAATGCCATAAGGCCTTCTTTATCTTCATACTTATAAATGATTTCTGGGTTAATCATGTTTGTTTTCCATAAAATTGTTACCCCTTTTGTCTTTGTCTTATACGAGGATTGTGCCAATATCATATATTCCTTAGGATTCCATTTGTAATTGTCATTTGTTTTGAAATGAGTTTCTTGAAGGAAGACAATTTGTGCTTTATTCAGTTTTAAATATTTCAGTAGATTTGATCTCTTGCTAGGATTGTTTAAGCCATTGCTATTTAAAGATCATAAAGTTAAATCCATCTTAGGTGATTTAGACTATGTATTTTTTGTTTTATTGTAACTATTAAACATTTTCCTCCGATAACTATAAAGTATATGTTTGAGCTTTTAAAGGAAATTATCAGTTTTATACTTTGAATGTTTACCAATAAAGTAATGTTTTGGTCAGGCATACTAAAAATATTTTTGTGAAATAAATTTAAATTAATAAATGTTAAAACTAAGATCTGCACTAGCCATGGAATGAAAATCATTCCTAATCTGATGGATAAACCTAAGTCCATTAGATTATCACTTTTACCTTGACAATCCAGAACATGAGCTCCATAAATTGAATTATCATATGGAGAATATTTGTAATAGGAATAAGCAATATTTATATTATTTTGAACATATATAGTACTGTTGTAGATTAGACAGAATTCTAATACATTATAAATGTCTACTTATTGTATAAGCAATTAATATTTACATGAAAGATAGATGACAAGCAATTCAATCATAGTAAAGTAGGATGTATCATATACAAAACCTCAATAAAAAGATTATAGCACACAGTTATTTAACATATTCACCCTTATTGATGAAGTCTTTCAAAACATATTACTTAATATAAATAGATGGTAATATTTATACCTAATGTTTATAATACAGTGTATTTTACTGGATATATCAGAAGTTATATTTCATTGTTTGCCAGCATTTAAGTAATCACTTTGCTTGTTGCTAACTTAAAGCATTAAGTTTGTTTTATGTGAGCATTGATTAAAGTTAGTGCATTTTAATTATCAGTGCATCCCTCTTCCCCCATTTCCTACACATAAGGATTTTCATATCTATTATTTCTTGTTATAAAATGAGTGAAATTATAGGTTAACAACAACAAATTCACTTATTGTGATTATTGATTACAAGTTCACTTTCCATATTCATAAATTGCCATTTTATGGCATATACTGAAAGTTTTTAGATTTAAATGGCAGCATTCTATTTTGTATAATTAGCAAAGGTTAAACCGAGGTGATTATTGTCAATGTAATACTATTTGTTCAGAATGTGATTGTTACATTGTGTGACATTCCTAGTTCAGGCTTCTATTGTTCCCTTGAACAGCTTTGTCAGTTTGATGTCATGTATAAAACATTAGTTACCTTGGTAACAGCTCAAGTATTATATATGGTCAAGATGGGTTGCAGAACCACAATTCAAGTTAAAGCAATTTTATGACTTGTTATGCGCATTTACTTATATGAGAAAATCATCATGCTTCCCCTTGATATTCAATATAGTGTATGTTGTTTATGACAAGTTAAAACAATAGTGTTATTATACACAAGACCATGTTATTAAACTGAGTGTCTATTGTCAATTTAATACTATTTGTTCAGAATATGATTGTTACATTATGTGACATTTCAAGTTCAGGCTTCTATTGTTTCTCTTGAACAACTTTGTGAGTTTGATGTCATGTATAACATTAGTTACCTTGGTAACCACTTAAGTATTATATATGGTCAAGATGGGTTACAAAAACTACAATTCAAGTTAAAGCAATTACATGACTTGTTCTGCATATTTACTTATATAAGAAAACCATCATGCTTCCCCTTGATATTCAATGTAGTGTATGTTATTTATGACAAGTTAAGACAGTAGTGTTATTATACACAAGCCTATGTTATTAAATCCTGTCTTTAATATCTAAATTCAGCAGACTGCTTCATCTTGTATGACAATTACATATTTTATGACTCGAGTTACTAAAATCATACATTACATAACTATTGTTTTTTTTTTTTTTTTTGGCTGTTGCTTAGTTATTTGAGAGATCACAAGCTGTAATGGTTATTCTTAATATTAGCTCCTTCCAAGCATGTTTATACAGTCCATAGACTTTAAATTATGAGACCCTTCTAGTTTCTTATTTGTTATAAGTATATTTCCATCCTTACATGTATACACATATCAGTACTTCAAGCGCAGGCAACAATGCCCATCCAGTTTTGCCAGAATACCATTCACTAGTTCATGTGGTGTGTTTACAGGCTGTTTTTAAAATATCCAAACCAATATTTGTCCTGTTCCATTTTACCAGCCTGTTCCATGCAGTGGCCACTCTGCCAGTGTACCACTCAACACACTTTCCATTCCCACAGATATTTCCACGAAGGAAATCTGATGACTGTAGCACTTCCCAGCAACCCCAAACACCCCTATAATCAGCTATGCCCAACACATCTGAGCAAGTTCACCTCCCAAACCACTGCAAAGGGTACTGCACAAGACCAAGTGCTCTTAGTCTTTCACAATAACTCAGACTTCCACTCTTATGTAAGTCCTTAATGCGTTTGGACAAAAATACATTTTAAATATAAATTGCACTTATTTATTTTTATCAAGAATCAACTTAATGAGCTAAACAAAGTGATGGGAGACCATCAGTATGTGTACATGTGGTTTTAAACAGCACCTTTATTATATATGTATATATATTTTTTTAAACCAAAAACTTTATTGCCAAGAATCATCTCGGAGGCTCCTCAGAGCCATTAACCATTATCTTCACTCTGTCTCCATTACCATAGCAACCTCGGAGCATCTACTTGTTAGTGTGTCTGTGTACTGCATACTAGAGGGTTGTGATGCACCTGATCACTTCACTGCAACTTCAAGCCTAAATTCCCTCCCTTTCAGTGAGGCACCAGCCAGGAAAAGAACAGAGCAAACAGATGAAAAAAAAAAACTCCCAACAAGCTGCCACAACAAGAGAGAACACATTTTTCCGGCCTTCTCACCTCTCACTCACAGTTTTATCCATCCCCTTCCCCTGGATCCAGGCTAAAACACCAATTATCTCTTCCTAATACACAAGCATCACTAAACCTCGATCACAAACCACAACCCACAGCTTCCTGGAGACGTAAACGGCAACTTACAACAGTTGCCAGACACAGCTGCATCCACACACACCATGTCAGGCTTAATCGAAGCTACGATACCTGCCATAATTGATATTAACTATGTTTAGACAGAATAATAATGACATTTGTACTAGTTGCCAGACACGGCTGCATCCACGCACACCATATCAGGACTGATCAAACAGCACTCAAAGCTATGATACCTGCCATAATTTATATTAACTATATTTAGACAGAATAATGATGAAATTTGTATTAAAAGCTTGCTACTGTTATTTAACCAGGTTATACATGGCATTTCTAAATCATACTTTAATTGAAGAAAGCATTAGTCTCCATGACAGCATTGTTTTTCGAAACACACTGTTACTGCTATTATATATGATGTTAATTTGTTACATTTGAGTCTGAACTCTGATGAATGGTACATTGTTGAATTAGTTAATTAATTACTTAAAGTATTATAAGTAAAATCAATGAAAAATGAACAAGATAAGTATTCACTGACTTCAAGTAGAGGAATAGAAACTTCTATGTTTGTATTATATGTTGCTTTGTTTGGCTTATATATAATGTAAATAGTAACCCATCTTAACCTACCTTTGTTTGTAAAGAATTCTTGGACTCTTTGAACATCCTGAATAAATCATTGCTGTTTCTCAGTTGTTTAAGAAACCCTTTTTTAAATACAAATGACAAGTGATGTACCATATCAGCTGATACTTTGAGAGGGGTAGTTGTAAGAGTTATTTTGTTGGGACAGCTATCTTGGAATCATTTTTTTGTTTCTTCCTTCTAGCATCAGTCCAAGGATTTGTTTCTTTTATCCTTTTAAGATTAGGGGGCATCCATTCCATTTCTTCTGGGATAGACACTATGTTGTTGATTTTGATGAATATAGTAGCTTCTTCTAAGTCATTAAAGGTTCCCATCTCATTGGCAAAAAGTATTTTTATCTTGGCTGGAAAGGCCAGCTGTGCTTTAATGTTGTTTTGTTTCAACAGTTTTATTATTGGCCAGACTTTTTTAATTTGTTCTAGTATTCTGAAAGAATAATCATTGTCAAACCTTGTCAGGCTTAGCTTGTATTTTAAGGGTGATTTTCTCCAAGCAGATTTTAATATTAGTTCCTTGTCCAGACATGAAAGGAATTTTATAACAATGGATTTAGGTGGAATATTTGTTGAGTTAGAAGCAGGTTTCCTCAGTGCTCTATGCGCCTACAATTCCAAATGAAAGTCCCTCTTTCAAGTCTAAAAATTCAAGAATCCAGGTTGTTAAGAATGAAATAATGTCTTCTTCAGTCTTTTCAGGCAGACCAGAGATCCTTATGTTGTTTCTCCTTTCCCTGTTTTCTAAGTCATCTATTTTGTTAAGCAGCTATGCATTCTGTTTAAGCAGAGATTCTTTTTGGAATTCTTCCTCTTTGAGTCTCCCTTCAATATCATTTAGGGAAGTCTCTATATTTGTTATTTTTGTATGGTGTTGCTGTAATAGTTCCTTAAGAGTATCAGTCTGTTTTTGAGAATTTAATTTGAGGTTTTCTAAGTCATTTTTAAAGCCATCCATCTTCAAAGATAGTTCATGTGAGGTAGATGTCATCAATTGCAGTTCTTTTTTCAAAGCAGGATCTGGATGAGAATTCCTTGAGTTGTTCATATTCAGTGACTCAATATATCTCTAAGTAACTTAACAGGAAAATGTTTGTATATCTCCACCAAAATTGATATTTATGTAGTTTAGTAGTTTATCTATAGATTTCTGATGTTTTAAGCTTGAAAATAATAAAATGCTCCTATATTATTATACTAGTTTATGGAGCTGTCAAAATTCACGTCTCTAAGTTGGCCATCTAGGCTCCACCCCTCCTGCCTTAGAGATTCTCATGTAGATGCTGAACTATGTAACAACAATCTTATAACTGAAATTCAGTGTTATGAAATGTTTTCTTTTTCACTTCACAGGTTTCTAATAATGTTTGGATTTTCTTGCCCCTGTTAAATAACTTTACCACCAGGCCATATACATTGTATGTCTAATTACGTTTTCATGGGTCCATCATTCCAGATTGAGCTTTTAATTAACTTTTTCTAAATTTAGCACCCTTCCCAATTCACTAATTAAGTGTTCATCAGCCCCATATGTCTCAACTGTCCATATTTCTCAGAATATCCCAATTTTTGCCTCATCTTTTTTTTTTTTTTTTTTTGTGTGCCTCACAAAATCTGTGGTTTTCTGCACAATCATTGAGGATTGCAGTCACAAAATAATGACAGACCTTTGAGTTTCAGAATTCATATCCTTCAGAAAATGCATACTAATGCAAGACTTGTTATTCTAGCAACTTTATGTTAATAAGAGCAGTATTTAAAATATGTCCCTTGTTTTAAGCCTTTGCCCCACCCCATTATTTTTGCTTTTGTCCAGGTTTCTTAAGATAAGAGATATGATCAACCCAGTGTCCCTTCAGCTTCAGTATTTAATTACATATTCATAACCCCAGTGTCCCTCTAGTTTGGCAATTCCATCCGTCTGTACTTTCTTGGAAATTATCAGCCTGTCAAGTGACATTAGACAATATTCAGAGCTCTCACCATCACCTCACAAATGTTCATTTGCTTTCTTGTATTAGTAACTTGATAGAGTAGAAGAAGGCTCACTGCTGCTTACTGGCTTCCCATCCCCATCCCATCATTCATTTCGCTGATATAACCACTGCTTCAATCACAGTTGGCTCACATGAGTAGCTGTGAAATGAAAGTAAATACAAAGCAGCAAATCCACCAAAGTAACTCAGATTAGTGTATTTATCTAAATGATATTTTTGTCTCTCCCCAATGTAGAGATTTAATAATACGTATAATCTAGTATCATGTGACACTGTCTTTCTTCCAGGTTGCTGTCCCCTGGCAGATTATATTACAGCCATTAATCTGTAACTCACATTATTCTATGCATTCTGCTCTGTACAACTGGCTTTCCCTACATCCTATAATAGCACAGTTATGTGTATGGTTTCTCTGTTTTCTTCCATTCTAACCCATTCTACTCCAACCTAACTGGCAAGCCTTTTTCTTTTCCCCTTATTTGCCTGTCCCTCTTGGATCAACATGGCCTGGCAAAAGGCCCTCTTCAGATGGTTCTCTTCTTTCTAAGAATAAGTGATCTTATTGGCGCAAATATTCAATATTAAAAACTGGACAGAATTTTGTTGGACACTTGAAATCCATCATATGTAGGCTATCAAGGGTATCAGAGGCACATTTCTCAACAGTTATCATACCACCCATCACCCTCAGACATTCACTAATAATAGATACATTTACACAGGGATGACTGCAGGGCTGGCTTTAATGTGAGGGGTCATCCATGGACAGCTGTCAGTGCAGGGATCAAATATGCAGGGATAACTGTACAGAACATCAATTACACAGGGCTAAATGTACTACAGTCAGGCATGTATGCGGGGTTGACAATGCAGGAGGTCATTCCTGTACAGCTGACTGTCCTAGGGTCAGGGATGCAAGGCTGATTCTGCTGGGGTCAGGTACACAAGATTATTATGCGGGGTGGGGTCAGACTTCTGGGGTTCCCTGTGCTGGTGTGAAGCATGCAGGGCTGATTGCACTGAGTTCAGGATTGCAAGATCTCTGTGCTGGAGGGAAGCATTTAGGGTTGACTGTGTTGGTGTCAGGCATGTGGGGTTGACTCTGGTGCAGATCGGGCAGGTGGGGTTGGTTGTACTGGAGGTATGCAGGGCTAATTGTGCTGTAGAGTAGATACAAACTGCCAACTGTGGTGAAGGTAGATGTGCAAAGCTGAATGTACTTTGTCGCTGGTGTGTCTACACCGAGAAAATGTCGGTTCCATTTTAAATCCTTTGCTATTATCAATGCTAACAGCCATGGACAGTACTTTTGCTGCAGGCATCCCCTCTGTAGTTGAAAATTGCCCCTTGCTGTCATTCATGCTTCCAGATGGTTTGAATTCTCAGTATATTGTATTAACCATCTACATTCAGTTTAATTATTTTTATCCTTTTGTGGTTATTGACCTGTTACTAACATTCTAGGGAAGGATTGAGATTCAGTGTTTACAAGGTGATTGTAGATAAATAAAAACACTGCGTGGACAGTGCTATTGTTTAGCCAGTACAAACAGTAGGCTAGCATCAGCAAATATACAAAACTGTCATTTTTTAGAGGCTATTTCACTGTGTTTCAAGATATCAGCTATCCTTCATAGTAGCTCCATCTTTTTTCTTGCATTTTGGCATTTTTAAGTAGAGTTTCACACCATAGTTTGATAACAGTAAAGGTAAGTTTAAGTTTAATGATTATAATTTATTTATTTATTTACATTTGTTGACCAGGAGTGTCAGACTGGAAGAAGGTCCATTTTCAGCGGAGGCCCAGGGAGAAAAGCTCCACAGTTAAAATGTACAGACAGTAGTTACATTGGATTTACATAGCAATTAACAATTTGATCAACATAGCAATTAACAATTACAAACATAGTTACAGATGAAGAACATAGTACATCAGTAGACAACTAGATCATTTGCGAAGTACATAACAGACATTAACAATTGTTACAATAAGAAGTTCCTGCTGTATAATAAGTAGTTAGGCTTATGAGCATCCGAGCTTGTATAATCAAGGTAGTTAGTGGGGTGGAAAGAAAGGTAGTGGGTGGATGGGGTGGATGATATTAGAGTGGGAGTTGCAAAGGCATAGCCAGTTTTTAGGTGCGCTTTTAGTAATGTTTTGAAGTGGGTGCATGATGGTACGGAGGTAATTGTGAGTGGGAGGGAGTTCCATAATTTGGCTATCGCACAAGAGAATAGTGCTTCTCCAGCAGAGTTATTGGGTTTAGTGACCTGCAAGTGATTTTTGTTGCTGGATCTTAGTGGTCTGGTGGTGCGATAGGGTTGGAGTAGATTCTGGAGGGATGGGACATTTAGTGGATGGTTTACTAGTTTGTGGGTGAGTGTGAGTTGATACCATTGAAGGAGATGAGGGAGTTCAAGCCAGCCCAGTTCAGCAAGTGAGAGACAGTGGTGACTACGGTAGGATGCCCCTGTGGCGAATTTGACGATTTTGTTGTTGCAGGTCTCTAGCTTATTTAGATTGCATTGCCTTAGTTTGCCTAAGGTGTATTAATTATAAAAAGTTCAAAAATGTTGGAAAAAGAGACATCTAGAGTGGTAGAAGGAGAAACTATGGCCAAATATAGCCCTTCACTTCTTTGCTCAATAATCAGAGGCAAAGTCAAAATCATTGTCGGATAAAGGATCAAAATAAGGGACGATTTTTGAAAATAGTTTATTTCACCGAAAAGTCTAGTGGAGTGACATCTTTTGCAACATGCATTTTTTGATCGATAAAAAACAGCATTATATCTTGCAGCATTCCAAAAGGATTCTGTCACTCTTGTCTTATTTCATAATGCATCCCAGCTTGGTGGGTTACATGTTTCTGTACTATGATCTTTTTCTTCAATGTATGATCCTAAAAATGGCAAATCTGAAATGCCACATAATGCCCTTTCTTGTCTTACTACCCATGTGCTTTCTGATTTTGTAAGAAAAAAAAAAAAAAGCCTCTCTGTAACCAAACATTAAGCTTCATTTTTATTTATTCATGCATGTTGCTTTTCAAAGCTATAATCCAACTAATAAAATATCTAATATGCGATTATCTAATTAAAAAGTGAATGCTCACAAGTGAAAAAGTGAACAAAAATTGTCTTTTTTGGATCAAATCACAAAATCACACATATATATATATATATTTTTTTTTGCCCCATCACCCCCCCCCCATACATTCCCTGCTTAACTCCAAGATAACACAACAATGAGAGCAAATTCCCAGTTCCCACTGTACCATGGTCTCAAATATGGTCTCGAATACAGCTGTCAAATGAAAAAGAATGTTCACTTTTTTGAAAGTTCAGTATTAAGAACTGAAACCACGTGTGTATATATGTATGGATGCATAACAATGGGAAGCTACATGTTTTTGTTACCCATTTAAATTTTGTTCACAGCTCCCTTTTATTGACTCACTCAGGTGTTTAAATACTACCACTACAGTTACAGAAGCTTATCTATGATCCACGTATAGACACCCCCTAAACATGTACAACTGGGGACACTTTCTCTTATACATTACAGTCTGAATAACTTCTGAAATTATGCACAACTTTTAAAAGTTGGATTAATTTTTTTACTGTGTGCATTTAGCAGGTGATGTAGATCAATATGTTTACCAAGAAGCAATTCACAAGCTTCTGAAAATAATTTAAAACACACCAAAAACATGACCAGATTGGTTTTAAAGTCACACAAGTTTATTAGTTTGCCTTCCTAGTACTAATCAGGTAACAAGTGCCATGATAACTCTGCCCTACTCTGTTGTGTTTGTCATCTGGTGCATATGGGCAGAGCAGACACATCTCAAAACAAAAAGTCATGAAAGATTACTCCAAAGCCTGAAATTGGGGTGGGGGGTGCAGCTAATACAAATTATCCATGTGCTGTACCCTGGAAATGCAAATTAACCATGTGCTTAAAGAATAGTGCTACGGTATGATGTGGCATGCCTAGCCAAACAAAAAGTGTATGGCCTTTTTAGACAGTGTACATCCATTATTTCCTTTTGACAGGAGCAAGGTTATCATCACAAGGTATAAGTACTGCAAAGCCACCAGTGTGTGTGTGTGTGTGTGTGTGTGTGTGTGTGTGTGTGTGTGTGTGTGTGTGTGCGTGTGCATGTGTGCGATTGCATGTGTGAGAGAGAGAATGAAACTATGTTGCATTAATGTTCAATTCAGATATATAATAATGCGCCACTGCCGCTCTGTAATAACTGAATTGCTATCACTATTGCACAACTGGGCTCACCAGAGTTGCCTACATACTACTGGCAGTGATAAGTCTGTTAATCCTACAGACATTCTTAAATGCTGTAGTTCCCTGCAATTATGACAATATTTAGATTTCTGCACCACCCAGTAGCTCACAAAATATTTATTTTCGTAAGACATTAATAGCAACATAGTAAATTCCCATCCTTGGTCCATAATTCCCCATTTTCCATCAGAATATTTCCTTCTAATATAGATGTTCAACAAACACACTGCCTTACTGGCATTTGGGCAGTAGTGCCCAACTACCCTTCTTCAGACTACTAAAGCTCAGAGTCCCACCCACTGCCTGTCTGAGGGTGTGATGGAACAATCATCTAGCAGTACAGGGACTGTACTACAAACCGACAGACATAACCCTTCCAGTTTTCTAGTGCCGTAGTAAGAGAAGGATCTCTTCAGCTGCTGAGCTCAGAAATTTCCTCCCTCTTATTTTTCTGTGCTTGGGAGGGTGGCCTAATGGTTAAGGTGTTTGCCTTACAAACACAAGGTGCAGGGTTCGAGTCTCACAAGGGATAATTGGCTAGGCTTAAAATGGCTCACAAGGGCAGTTAGCTTAGTACTAATCTATGAACCTATCTATGAACACTGTATTCTACTGTTTTTTTTTTGTTTTTTTTTTTTTTAGAAATTTTCGATGTGCTTCTGTTTTAACTTTGACTAACACAGCAAGGTCTATGCTGCTGATTAAAAGCTTCTTTTGGTAGTTTTGACAGGAAAACTTGATAACATTGCCATTTTTTTTCTTTGGGTTTATGATTATTTCAGGTGCTTGAGCAGGATTACAGCATTTTAACATATTTTTTCATGTACACTTCAATTTTGGTGCCATTTGTAATGTTAAACATTACTGGATAGAATTTTTCATCAGTTTATAATTTATTTCTTGTCTCATGCTGTTTTAGGCTGAATCCATTCCTCTGGACTGAAGCTAACCGCATTTTTTTTTTTTTTTGCAAAATCAGAGGACTTTTGTGACATGTTTTTGTGTTTTGGAACTGTATGCTGAAGCTACTGTCATTTTATTCATTGCAGTATTCTGAATAGTATCCCTGCAGAGAAAGAATTCAGATTACTCTTTATTGGAAAAATAGTAGAATTTGTTCATTTTTTTTACTGGTTAATCATGTGCCAATTATTTGGTATTGCTCTAGCTAATATTTTGTCCCTTGACTTGATGGACTCCGATACCATCCCTCCCTCCATTTAAAGTACATCTGCATGCCTTAACCTATGGCATGTGACTTCACAGTAACCTTGGACAGGCTACTGGACCATTTGCCTTTAGGTCCCATGGTGTGGTGCTAGTACCACAGCTGCATGTGACAAGAGGGACAGACACATACTCTGGTGCTGTACCATTGCCTGGTTCAGGTAAGAGAAAACCAAACTCTTTAGGTGCAGGGGAGTTCAGGGGTATAGAATCTGTTACGAGTGTTGACGTGTCTTCCCCAAGGATTCTTCCACTAGAGCAGTGCATGCAAAAAAGAGACAGAAGACGCATCACATTACAGAGCAAAAGTTTCCGACTGTGTTTTCATTTTAGCTGGTGGCCATGGCTCATTCCATTATTCAGGCCATTGATTACAGAGTGCCGACCTGAGTTATGGTAACACCAATGCTCCTACTTCCTCTCAACCATCCCAGGATCCTGATTTTGAAGGGGATCTGGAATTTGAGGTTTTGGAAGTGTCAGAGTTTAACCAGTGAGTTTCCTTTGAAAATAAACAAGTTCAGAAACCCAAACAGAGTTTCCTTTTACCCAAATGCTGGCTAGATTTAAGGATGTATTCAGTTGGGAGTAATCATCGGCTGCCCTGAGATCAGCAGGGTATATGATCTTTGGGAGGATTAGGCCCCTGGAGTGGTGAGCTTCCTTCAGTTGATCCCGGCATTGGAGGATGTTTTCAAGAAAGCCTGCAATTCTCTTCTGCTGAACGAACCTCTGCTGAAAGTCAGTGTATGTTTGGCCATACCTGGCTTCCAAGCCCCCTTGTCTGCCGACTCTGCTTTTGTGTCACAAGTGACCTTACTGATAAAAAGACTGTCTTCATCAACCCCAGTTCCTCAAGATAAATGAGGCAAGTGGCTAGAATCTCAGGGAAAGAAGCTGACACAGTCCAGCATCATAGCTTTCAAAGTTTTTGTAGTGTCAGTGTTTTATGTGGTAGTTTGTGTTGAGGTGTATGCATAGTTTACAAGCTTACTGCACTGTTATCTGCTGAGTAGAAAGACAATGTGAATGAGATTGTTTCCTATGATTCTCAAGTGTTTAAATATGCTTTAAAAAAGAGTGCCTTAGAGGGGGCCAATTCAATGTCTAGAAATGCAGTGACGTTGATGATGGTAAGGAGGTATGCTTGGTTGTGCAGACAAAACTTTTCTGATTAGTTAAAAAATGAGATTATGAATACTCCACTTGATTCTGATTGTGTGTTTGGCTAAACAGCTAATCAGACCCTAAAACACTGGGAAGACAGGGATAAACTGATACAAGGGGTATACAAAATGTTCCATATCCCCATATTTCCCCAATAAGCAGTATAATATTCAGTGGCCCTAAAGACAGGAGTCCCAGGTGAACAAAAAATAGGGCACCAAAAGGAAATGGCAGAATAAGAACTCCTCCGAACCTAACAAGAGGGGTTCTTTTCCCAAAAATGATGACCACTCCCCTTCCAACCATTAACCATGCCGTGGCTCAGTTCCCATCGTCCCCCCCCCAAAAAAAAGCAGTTGTGGAGACCAGTGTTGGGCCCATCATTCTGAATATGTTTATCAAGATGCCCAAGTTCAATATGCTCACTCTGCAGACAAAGCAGTGGTCTGGCAGAAGAGGAACCACAATGGTGACCCTGGACTTAAAGGATGCATATGATCATATCTCCTTTGCTCATTACTTAAGGAGATATCGGAGATTTGTTGAGCCTGGTTTGCATCATCATCAGTTCTCTGCATTGCCCTTTGGGCTATCCTCTGCACCTTCAGTGCTTACCAAATGCCTTGCTCTGATAATAGCTCATTTCTGGACTCTCTGCATTCATATTTTACCTTACTTGGAAGACTTGCTGATATTTGCAGAGTCTCTACCCAGGTGTTTTGAAGTGCTAGAAAAGGTCTCAACCTTACTCTCCCAGCTAGGGTTCAAGTTGAACCTTTGGAAGTTATAACTGACACCTTTGAAGAGAGTCATCTTCCTTGGGTGCTTAATCTACACTGACAAAATAATTTTATTTATTTATTGACATTTGATTACTGGGAAAGTCCAACTGGGTAGACACCCATTTTTAGTGGAGTCCCAAGGAGAAAAGATCCAAATTATTACAAAACATTTTAAGAATAATTTTACAATCTTCAAAAATAAAACAAACATCTGCAGTTTTTAAATAATTATAACAAATTAGAGATAATGTAAAAATATTGTTTAAGAATTGATACAGGGTATATGACAGCCATTTAACATTTTGAGACATTTTAGGCATTTGTAAAGAAAGTAAAGGTAAATTAGTCTAATACAAATTGGAATTGCAATATGAACTGAGGGGAAAATCAGGCTTATGATATTTTTAGAGAGAAAGTCAGGGAAGAGAATTAGTAAGGAAGTAAGTGAAGAAGGGAGAGTAAGGAGGTATAACGAATGAAAAGGTACTTGTTCACATTTAGGGATATAATTTATCCTGGTTTTGAGCAAGAACAGAGCCAGATTTAGCTAGGAAATCTTTCAAGGTGGTTTTGAAAGATGGGAGGTAGGGTATAGACCTGATGGATACAGGTAAGGAGTTCCAGGCCTTAACCTTGTACACGTACAATGTCCATCAGATTTACAAGGTTTCTAGACAGACAGGAGTTTTTATTCATTGGATCACAATGACCAACTGGGAACATAGTTGTGTAAAATATTTTTGAGTGCTGGACATGAAACAAACAACAAGTGGATGAATTGCTGCAGCACAAAACAAAACGAAACAACCAAGCCAATGAAAAAAAACTTTTATTTCTCTAGCGCCTCGGCCACAGTAAGCCTTACTGTGGCTGAGGCGCCAGAGAAATAAACGTTTTTTTTAATTGGAATATAAATACATGCCTGCATAATCCTCCACCCTTACCAATAACCCCTTATTGCTGCAAATCTACCATCCTTGTCTTTTTTCCTCTTCTAGCACTATTGGAGCCCTTCAGCAATTAGTAGAATTATCCCCCCTTTTCTTTGTCATTGATATTCTGCTGAATATCCTGATATCCTCTGTTTGTCAAATTCACATGTTAATTTCTTTCCAAATGTGTCTCCTGCTGCTATTCACACTCTGTATTTGTTAATATAATTCAATACTCTTTCCATTTTGCCTATACCTCTGAGGCCATTTATATTCCAAGATAATATGGATAGCACAACATTATGGTAAAAAGTTGTAATATGGATAGCACAGCATTATGATAAAAAAGCTGTTGTTTATACAACAATACATGTCAGTTTTTTGAAAGTGCATTTCCAACTTCCATGTTACATGCATACACTTAGGTTTAGCAGGCTAATCTTTTATATTGTGGTTTCTTTTCTCCATTTGAACCTATGACACATTTTCAAGACACTTAGTTTGAATGAAAATACTCAAAAAAAAAAAAAAAAAAACAAATAGATTTTCAAAACACCCAATCCCCTATTAACTTAGAACAACCACACAAAACTATGCAAATCTTCAAAAATGAAGTTGAACTCTCCAGACAGGAGCAATTGCACCAAATCAACATCTGTAACTCGCAGGCATTACTTAACCAAATCACATGCTACAGCCTGTGCTCCCACTTACACTGATTATTGTCTGTTCTTTTGTTTTTATCTGTAATCCCCTCCCTGATGGGAAAAACAGCTTGTCTGCTTTCAGAAAATCTTAACTTTTAGCTGTAAGGAAAAGTGCACAGAATATATTTAAATAAAACTTAATTGTACAATGCTCTATTAAATGTGTTAAAGTATTCAGACTACTATCTCTTATTCAATTGCCATAATTTCAAACTTTATTTTTCACAGAACTGTTTGCCATTGCACCTTTATGTTTTACATTTCCCTTAGCAAATAATGTTCAGCTACCAAGATTAATTGCTTGCATCTGCAGACCTCTCAGCACCATGTAAGCTAGTAATGAATTTTTGTAAATTTCACCAGAACAGAATGTGCAGCTGCCTTAACAGCCAACTTCTTGACTCCCATTGAACATTTGCTAATGGAAAAAAAGAAAAGCTAATGTCTTTGCAGATGTAAGAGCTGTTGTCATTTTGTCTACTTTTTTAGGCCTACTGCTTACAAAAACACTTGTTCATGGCTTGAGCTGAAGGCATTAATCTAGACATTTACCCTTTTAAAATAAGAGAAAATATGACTGGGGGGTTGCTATAATGGTTAAGGTGTTTACCTCACAAAGTACAGATTTTGATCCTCACCTATGAAAGGAGATTTGGCTGTTCTTAAAATGACCCATAAGGACAACTAGTCTAGTATTTACCTATGAACCTATATGGTGAAAGCGTCTTTAATCAGGCAGGTTGGCAAACTGGTTAAGGTCTTTGCCTTATAGATACTAGATAGAGGGTTTGATTCTTAACTCTGGTTATTGGCTAGGCTTGCAATAGTCTTCAAACTAACCTAGTATTTACCTATGAACCTGTAATATGAGTGTACTTTTACACCTTAACCTAGCAGCCCAGCATCACAGCATATTAAACTTGCTTTTGTCCAGCCTTTCTTCTCTTGTTATACTGTAAAGGCTGTGCTTTTTACAACTAAAAGAGGACTTTACATTAATATCATTAACACATGCAACAGTCACTGAAGAGACTCCCCCCACATTTAAAATACCCCTCACTACACACTATGTAAAACTGCTTTACTGTATACAACATGCAGTTTATATCATGAAATGTTTTATATACATACTAATAAGACCAAAAATTGCTTTACTTACAGTTACTTTCCCCCCTTTTATTGTCCTAAACATTAATGACAAAGTGGGGTATATGTTAAGCTTGTGATAGAACTATAAAGCAAACCCAACAAAAGTCCAGTCTTTTTCAGCCATTTTTATTTGCAAAGCCATATTTCACAAATTATATTGATGCTTTATACACTTTCTTCACTAAATTTCAGTGATGCTGGCCTTCTTCCTGTTATCTATCTCCCAAAACCAGACTCTAGATCAAGTCCCAGGTACTCCTGATTCTTCTAGTAAACTCCTATACTTTTCTCTCTGTCTCAAGCATATTCTTTTGGAACATTGGAAATGGTTTCACTGGCAAAGTCTCTCTATTAGCTTTATTGTGAGAAGAATGAGAAGCAGAGTCCCCTTCTGTTTGCTTGCATACTTTTTGTTGGATAAACTTATTTCCTCCCCAACCTGATCTGCATCAAGAAATGGATTTGATCCTCCAGGAAAAAAATATTCTGAAGATATCTGGATCCAGCAGCTTGAATATCACACCTGCCTCTCTACATTCCCTTATTGCTGGAATAAAATTCCTTCTCTTCTGCCTGATGTGCAGTGACTAATCATTTTTCACAAACACTCTGATGTCTCCAATTTTTAGAACTTTTCCCTTCTGCCACAGTTCTGTCAGGATCAACTCTCTCTGCTGGTATGATTGCATCTTTACTAATGTAGGTCCTGGCTGCTTTTTCATGGACACATTTGGAGCATACTCATGATGTGCCTTTTCAATTAACAAATCATGCTGTGGAAATGCATCCTTTTAAGACAGACAGTTCTTTAAAAGAAACTACAGTATAGCCAAACATTTCTGTTTTGTACTGAAATCTCTCCTTCCCCCACTTAATATTTAAGATACCTGTACAAGTGTTGCTTCTTTAAATGTAAGAAATATACTTGCAATTTCAATGTTTTTTTTTCTGTGTAATTATAAAAAGGGCATTTTAGAGGAATATGCCAGTCTTTACCTATGTTATATCTGTGAAAGTTACGTGATCAACCCTCAAGTGAAAAAAGAAAACATCACAAACACAACTACAAGCAGCAGTCACAATGAAAAGTACTGCAAAAAAAGTTTGATGGAGCTTAAGCCCCTCTCCACCCCCTCATACCCTCACTATGTGCATATACCAACTCAGCCATCAGTGTATTTTGGGGAAAGGGGGAATCCTCAGGATACTGCACTATCAAACCTAGTATGAATCAGCGCATTTGCATATCAGTGATCCCATTTAAGAGTGCAAATCACAAGTAGTGTGTTGATCACAAGCCTGGTAGCTTTTGTACAGATCTACATTGCATACTTTATTTTAGACATTTCTAGATACTCTAGGCTGTATAAGCCATAGTCTTACTCACAGCTGCTCAGAAAACAATGTACTGAGTTGACTGCAGTGTTGGTATGACTGGCTACACCCTTGACAATCAGCACTGCTGACGATGTTTTCGTGTTTCACTGTTGCAGTCATTACATTTGGGTAATCTGCTGGCAGGTTGCCCTCAGTCGGCCTGAATATCAAAGTCTTGGGTCCCGCGTCAGTTGCTGTCTCTTCTTCCATGACGTCAGGTCAGGGGTATAAAACAGGCAGCCGACGCCATTTTTTTTAGTCTTTCTTGCCGCGCGGTGCCAGAAGTAGAAGCTGTTCGCAAGTGCCAGTCAGCCGACTCCTGAAATTTTCAAATTCGAGTTTCAGAACCAAAGTCTTCAATTAAAGCTAAGTACCCCGATGGGGAAACTTTTTCTTGGTCCATACCGATGTCAGTAAAAGTTAATAATTGCATTACTTGTGGGAAGCAAAAACCTCATAAGGATTTTCATTTGTACTGAATTCCTTGCCTAGGCCCAGATCATAACATGCCTTGCTGTCAGTTTTGTGCTAGATTTAACCAACACACTATTAAGCGTCGGTATATCTTTGCTTCAAAATATTTTGGAAACAGATTTAACTACCCTGAAATGTCGTCAAGTAGCAATCCAACTACCGGAGTTCACAAAAAAATGCAAAGAAAAGGACAGAGACAGACCGTCGAGGTCCAAAACCGACAACAAAGCTTCTCCTAAGCCAGTCACCGGTACTCAGTGAGGCACTTTTGCAGCCCCTGATACCCACTATTTTCGAGTTGCAGGCCTCTACCGAGACCCATGTGGAGTCCGGCACACCGTTCTCAAAGTATTGTACCCGCAGATGTCTCTCCCTTGGATGGGTCTGGAGCCGCTGAGCAGGCGCCAGCTTCTGAGGGTGTCTTCAGGCCTCAACATTTCTATATAAAACTGATGCCAGCTTCAAAAACAAAGACAAAGGCAACTTCTAAGGCTAAAAAACTGACGCATGAGCCACATGCTCAGGCCTCTATGCCCAAAAAGCAGATGATCAAAATGCCTGAAGACCTAATTACTTTGATCAGGGGTCCCCCCCCCCGAAAAGAGGCCTAGGCAAGACACTGATTATGAATCTTCAGATCAGGTTTCTACTACTTCTGATTCCTCTTCTGATCAGGAATTTTCTATACCACCCTATGAGGATTCAGATGCAGAGGAATCCATCCCTTCTGCATCCCCTCCTGAAGATTATTCCTTTGGAGAAACCTTGCATACTATGAGGGAACATTTTCATTGGGAGAGTCAAGATTTCTCAGAATCAAAAAAGAGGCTTAGGGATTTCCTCCTTCTCCCTCAGCATAGGCCTTTAGCCATACCTCCTGTATTAGACATTGTTGATGATGTGTTTTTTCGGAATCAAGCATGACTCCAGATTCCTTACCTCCGGCTGCTAACAAGCCAGACAGATATTACAGGGTTCCTGACTCACACAAATTTTTATTCAAAAACTCTGCTGCTGATCCTGAAACTATTTCACAGGGTCCCAATGGTGTAAAGGCCTCAACAGCTAAGAATCCTACCCCCTCTGATAGAGATTCCAGGGTGCTGGATAGATGGGGAAAGAAGGTTTATATGTCTGCAACCTTGGCAATTAGGGCCTTAAACTGCCAGTTTCATATGCTTAAATATCAACAGCATGTTATGGAATTACTGAAACAGAAAATGATGTTGATTTCTGAATGTGTGGAAAATAAAGAATTTCAGTAATTATTGAATGCAGCAGAACAAGTTGGAAAGCATACTTTGCAATGTGGTTTTGATTCCTTGGAGGCCTCCTGCAGGGCCGCAGTTACTGGATCTGTGATTAGAAGGCATGCCTGGCTAAAGGAGCAAAATTTGCCTGATCATGTTAAAGCTAAATTGTTGGATGCACCTTTACAACATGATACTCTGGTGTTAAGGCAGAAGAGGTTTTAAAGAAAATGGAAGACAAAGCTAAGTCTATGCAAACTGTAAAAGATTTTTTGCAAGTGCAGCCACCAAGATTCAGTAGACACTGGCCTATAAAAAATTGGTCCTTTCCTGTGTCCGACAGAGCTTCATGGGGCAAATCCAGGCACTCAAAGGCCTCTAGATACCAATCACAGGATTCCTACAGGTCAAAGCAATGGGGTGCCTCTACCTCCAAATCTGGAGGAAATAAAGCACAACCATACAGTAAACAGTCTCAATGACTTCCATCTGCCATCTCCAAGCACTTATCTTTTGGCAGCCCCCTTAGGGGGAAAACTAGCACTTCATGCTCAAAATTGGCAGTTAATAACCCAGGACAAGTGGGTACTAAACATAGTATCCCAGGGATACAGATTTAATTTCCATACTCTGCCAATTCCAAATGGTTGACCAGATCTGCCACGAAATCAATGGGCAGAGGCACAGAAACAAGTTACGTCCCTCATGGATATCGAGGCTATTCAGCCAGTGCCAGAAAAGGAAAAAGAACAAGGGTTTTACTCCAGACTCTTCTTGGTACCCAGAAAAGACAAGGCCTGGAGCCCAATACTGGATTTATCAATTTTGAACACATTCTTGGACATACCAAAATTCAAAATGCTAACTTTGCAGCAGCTTCTGCCCATGCTGGGCAAGAACGCTTGGCTAGTGACTCTAGACTTAAGAGGCATACCTGCATATCCCAAAAAGGGAATCATGCAGAAGATACCTCTGCTTCAAGGCTGGCTTTATGCATTACCATTTCTGAGCACTGCCCTTTGACTTATCTACTGTGCCCAGGGTCATTACAAAGTGCCTGGCATCAGTAATTGCATTTTGCAGACAAAGAAGTATACAAATCTATCCTTACTTGGACGACTGTCTCATTCACGTGGAAAACAAGGACATTCTTCTTCAACATCTTGCGTTTGTGAAAAGGCTTCTGACTTGCCTAGGGTACACAATAAACGAAAAGAAATCACAACTGGTACCCTCTCAAAAGATAACATTCCTGGGTGCAAGCTTGAATACAACTGCCCAGATGGCTTACCTTACACCAGAAAAACAAAGGCAACTGACTATTTACTTCAAACAGATGGCAACAAAAACCCAGTTATCTCCAAGACAAATTCTGCAGGCTTTGGGGTTCATGGCATCCTGCATTCTACTGATTCCATATGCAAGACTGGATATGAGGAAACTACAGTGATATCTAAAAAGTTTATGGAGTCAACACTGTCACAGCCTGGAAACAATGATTTCTCTCATTCCCTGCGTACAACAGGAGTTTCTTTGGTGGGCAGAGACATGTCACCAGAACATGGTACGGTCTTTCACTCTACCCCCTGCAAACCAAACCCTAACTACAGATGCATCTGACTATGCTTGGGGGGCCCACCTGGTGAGGAGATACATTCAGGGCATATAGAGCCCAAAACAAATGCATCTGCATATCAACCAGAAAGAGATGTTAGCTGTTCAGAATGCCCTGACAGCCTTCAAGGACTTACTTCATCCAGGACAACTACTGATAAAGATGGACAACACCACAGTCATGTGGTACATAAACAAGCAGGGGGGCACACACTCCTACCCCCTTTGCAGACTAGCCATGGCATTGTGGGACACAGCCCTGACTTACCAAGTACATCTTCAAGCTCAATTCCTGCCAGGAAAACAAAACACTCTGGCAGACGATTTAAGCAGAAACCTTATGGACCCTCATGAATGGAAACTGGACCCACAAATCTTCAGCATGATAACAAAGAAATGGGGGAGCCCAGACATATATCTATTTGCCTCTCCCCAGAATTATCAACTGGACAAATTCTGCACAAGGACTTATCACAGACAAGCATGGAAAGTGGATTCCCTATCCTTCAGTTGGAAAAATCTATCAGTCTACGCCTTTCCTCCTCTGTCTCTTCTTCCCAAGGTCCTACTAAAGATCAGACAAGAAAAAACAAAAATGATTCTAATTGCCCTGGACTGGCCTTGCCAACACTGGTACCCGATCCTAAGGAATATGTCTCAAATCCCTCCTTGGTGCTTGCTCTCAAATACCACATCTCCTGTCTCAGCAGCACAAGCAAATTCTGCACAATCAGCTCCAAACTCTGAACCTGGCAGCATGGCTGATCATGTAGTTATTCAAACAACACCATCTCAGTAAATCTGTGATGGATGTCATTTTGGAAGCCAGAAGGCCTAGTACTAGAAAATCTTATGCTGATAAATGGAAGAGATTCTGTGCTTGGAACCAAGCACAAGGAACTGACACAGCAAAGCCATATATTCCTCAGATTTTGCAATACTTGACTGAGATGCTTGACGAGGGCCTATCTTTTTCATCAATAAAAATCCATGCCTCTGCCATCTCAGCTCATTACAACACAGAGCCACCAATTTTTTCTCATCCTCTGCTAAAACAGTATCTTAGAGGGGCCAAAAATTTAAGGCTTCCCAGATCATCACCAATTCCTGCATGGGACCTCAATTTTGTGTTGGAAAAACTCACCCTGCCTCCATTTGAACCAGCTGCTACTGCAGATATAAAGTTTTTGTCCTGGAAAACAGCTTTACTTCTGGCAATTACTTCAGCAAGAAGGGTTTCAGAGCTGCAGGCCCTCATGGCTATATTTTACCCGGACAGAGTGTCCCTCAGGACCAATCCTTCCTTTATGCCTAAGGTGGTATCCAGTGTGGTTCTTAACCAAACTATTCACCTGCCAACATTTTACCCAAATCCTCAAAACAAGGGGGAGTGGATTTTGCATTCCTTGGACGTGCACAGGCAACTAAGATTCTACCTAAACAGGACCAAATCGCTAAGAAAAACTGAGCAGCTACTGGTGGCATTTGCTGCAGGATCAGAGGGCAAGGCTATTTCAAAGCAGACTATTTCAAAGTAGACTATTTCAAAGTGGATAAGCCACTGCATTCTTTTCTGCTACTTGCATCATGGTAAACTGGTGCCCAAGGGCATTAGGTCGCATTCCACCAGAGCTACATCTACATCAGCAGGCTTTCTCAGAGGGGTACCAACCAAAGACATTCTAGAGGCTGCTACTTGGAGTTCTGTGCATACTTTTACAAAGCATTATCATTTGCCTCTCTTTTCTAAGTCCAGGGCAGGCTTTGTCACTGCAGTTTTGCAGGGCCTTATAGCCGCTCCTAATGCTATTTAGTTCCAGCCTCCCATCCATAGCTTTGGGATTCTACCCAAATGTAATGACTGCAATAGTGAAACATGAAGAACATAGTACAGTTGCGTACACTTGTGTACCATAAATGTAGATGTTCGAGTGTATTCACTGTTGCAGTCCGGGTTACCCACCCACCATCCCCCTTTATTCTGAAGATTATCTTTCCTTCACTATATTCTACAGCCTTTGTGGTGTATTTGCTTTTAGATGAAGGTAAAGTTTATGTTGTTACAATTGCATGTATATATAGTTATATATAGTTTTATATATATATATATATATATATATATATATATATATATATATTTTTTTTTTTTTTGCTCCCCGTTCAGGGGGCACCTGACATCTGGGGCAAGAAAAACTAAACAAAATGGTGTTGACTGCCTGTTATATACCCCTGATGACCTGACGTCATGGAAGAAGAGACAGCAACCGATGCAGGACCCAAGACTTTGATATTCAGGCCGACTGAGGGCAACCTGCCAGCAGATTACCCAAATGTAATGACTGCAACAGTGAATACTCTCGAACATCTACATTTATGGTAAGTGTACACAACTGTACTTTTTGTGCTTGCTCCATAATTATACTGTTATTTTTGTAGTTAAACATTCTGCAGTTTGTTTTGGTTAAAAGATAGGAAACTGAAGAATGCTGCTGCTTGAAACAGACCTAGGATTGAAATATAAACTAAACTAGAGTAGGATAGTCGGGGCAGTAACTTTATCATAGAGAAAGAAAATACATTCAGAAAATGATTATTCTTAGACTAATTTATGCTGCAAAACTCCAATTACAAAATAACTGTGTTAGTATATGACAGTATAGGCCTAAGAAATCTGGGTCTATATCATATGTTCGAACGTTTAAATATCGAATTTAAATGTTCGAAGTTATAAAACTTCAAACATATGTAAAATAAAAAAACTTAAGGGCTGTAGCCAACTCCGAGACCATACTACAGTGCAGTAAGGGAAATCTTTTCTTTACCGTACTATAGTGTGGTCTTGGAGTTGGTATATTTAAAAATCGGGGTGTGGGGGTGCAGGAGGGCTTGCCCCCTGCCTACACTACTTGGACAAGCTCCGTTTGTTTTTTTTTATTATATATACGATGTTCGAAACTTCTAACATTTAAATTTGATTATTTAATGTTCGAAGTTTTCAGACTTCGAACATATAATATAGACCCAAGAAATCTATGTTACTTGTATTGCTAGTGTGGACCATTCCTTCAGTTACACTAATATGACTACTTTTTCCTTTGTTACTGGCCCTGTGGATGGGCCCGTGTAGGAGCTGGCCATAAATGTCTACCTAAAATATTGGATTAGAACCACTAGCTGTAACCAAGAGCAATGTGGAGCTAGTGAAATCACAAATTTCACTTTATTATATACACATAATAAAAATATCAAGATCATTGCTTTTTTTTTTTTTTTTTTTTTTTTTTTTGCAAAATTGATAAATGCTGGGGAAAAGTAGCATACGTTTGCAGAGCCTACTAACTGCTAAAATTGTGTTTAGGCAAGAGAGTATTATCTTTTCTAAAGGGACAGGTATTCTGTACATATTATTATTATTATGATGCTGGAATTGCAATTACGGTTAAATTCTTGCAATAAAACTGCCATGGTGATCTGTGTCGGCACAGTGTGCACAACATGTAAATAATCTTTCATTATCTGTCAGGAAGATCATACTTGGTACTGACAACTGCCCTTCCAAAGCCACTTTCCTGACCATTAGCTCAGTACTGAGAATTTAATGTGCTGCACATCAGTCAGTGTGGCCAAACAACAGACTATAGATGGTTTTGGACAGATGTAGTTTTTGAAGAGGGCACCAGTAAGCACTGTCCTGAATGGATACACTACACATGCATGCTGCCAAAATGCTTCCATCACATTGCATAGTCAGAAGACCTCAAATACCAGTTCAAGTGCACATATTCGGAGAATGTGTTGTTCAAGCAAGTATGACACATTTTTTTTTTTTTGCAGAAGGGCAAGTTCACAATTCAAGATATGTACACTTCAGAGAAACAACAATTACTGACAGTCAGTGTAATTCCAATCAAGCTCTGTGTGCAAGACGTACTAACCTCAGACCACCAGTTTACTAATAAGTGAGTATATAAGTCTTCCTGTACAAAGAAATCGAGCAACAAAACTCCAAGCAAATGCTCCAGCCTGTGTGCTAAATGGTTGCATGCAATGATGACATCGGAGGCCACATTCTTAAAGAAAAAAAGTGATTTAAGTGTTTAATAAAATGAAGAAACACAAAGACAGATTAGAAAATAAGCAAGATAAAATAATGCATGGATGTTAAAGGATAAATGTTTCCATTTCAGTGCCGGCTTCATCACCAGGCTCTTATATGTTGGATTAGATGAAAGTCTGGATCCCTGGAATAATCCTCATTGCATGGTAGATCCACTGGCATACTAAGATCCTAAGATAAAGTAGAGAGGTTTATATTGGATATGAAGTTTTAAATAAAGATATTTCCTGAAATGTTAAGCACAACAGAGCCTAAAAGAATACTTGGAAAATGCAGTGGGATAGAGAAAGAATCTTGACAGAAAGAAAGAAAAAGAGAGAGAGACAGAAGTGTTAATGTCAGATGAATACACACCATATGAGACTTTAAAGGGATGAAAAGATGAGACAGAGAACTTTAAGGATTTTTGATGTTCTTTCTTTAGAAAGCAGCAATAGTAATATTTTTTTGAAAGAATGCCCACACTTTGCTACCAAAATTATTTACCTCAGTATCATATAAAGCTGGAAATGTCTTGCCTGATGCTTGGAGGAAAGCAGATTTACAGTGGAAAGATTGTCATATTTATGTCAAACAGGAATTTTCAAATATCTTGAATACAAAAAGGAATTTTAATTGGGATGTTTTCAGCTCATGTACATAGCCAGACTAATAATTGTTGTGCCATAAGATCCGCGTTTCTTCAAAGTAACTGGGGTTGTTTCTCTGTTCACTAAACATCCAAGCAAAACATAATAAGTAACAAGAGCTACCTAAAGATCTCTAAAGAAAAAAAAGTGAAGATCAAACCTAAAAACAAGACGTGGCTAACTGATGGCTAGCCATTCTGACTAAAGTATGGCTTGCAGGAATATGTGTAGTACAGCTGGGATGAATATTGCCTCCAGCTGAGATGACAAGCATCTATCATTTTTTAAACACCTTTATTGAATTATCACTTAGGTTCATAGGTTCATAGGTTCATACTAGGCTATCTGCCCGAGGGCATTTACAAGCCTAGCCCATAGTTTTGTGGCTTACGCCACCCCTTTAGTATGGGGAACTATACCCATTATTTTGCTGTGCCTCTGTTGAGCAGTGACACTGAGGTAATCCCTGGGGTATATCTGCGATCTCCCATCCATTGGTCAAGATTTCTCTTGAACAAGGCCAGCGAGGTGCTCTGCCTCACATATACCGGGATTTTATTCCACAGCATAGGGAGTCTTTGGGTGATGAATCTATCCCTCCAGCACGTCCTATTAATAGCCGTGTCGAGGTTTAAGTCTCCCCCTTGTGGCTCTGACGGATCTAGATTTTTGAGGTGAAGCATATTCATCAAATCTGGGTTTGACATGGCCTTGTATGTTAGGCAAAGGTCACCTCTGAGCAAGCGGTGTTTACTGAATAGAGCTGGAGTTCTTTCAGTCGGGCAGCATAGGACAGATGTTTGAGACCCTTTATCCTTTTGGTGATTAACTTTTGTGGCCTCTCCAGCTGCTGCAAGTGTCGGGTCAGATACATTCCGAATGGGGCATTGTACTCAATCATTGGTCTGATGAGTGATGAGTATAGGGAGACTATGACCTCCCTTGATCTAGATGAGAATCCCTTCATGATAAGGTGGGCAATGTAGAAGGTCTTCCTAACTACTTTAGCTACATGGGTGTCGAATGACAGACTACTATCAACCTGGGTCCCCAGGTCCCTGATAACTTCTTCTGTACTCAGTGGATTGCCACCTATTTGGTAGCTAGGGTAACCTTGTTTTTCCCGAAGGGTATGACTATGCATTTTTGGCATTTAACTTTAGGCCATGGCTCTGGCACCAGTTATCCATTTCTGTGAGACCCTTCTGAAGGATATCTGTGTCAGATGTGTTTTCTACTATGGCGCCCAGTTTGCAGTCATCTGCAAACTTTGTCAGCCATAACCCTCCTGTGTTTGCTTGTACTTCGGAAAAGTAGATGCCAAACAAGAGTGGGCCAAGGACTGAGCCCTGTGGTACACCACTTGTGACAGGCTTTGAGTCTGACATGGCGCCAGCAACTCTGACCCTGTGGGTTCTGTCACTCACCCAGTTTGCAACCCATCTTGTGATGTATGGGTTAACATTTAAGCTGATGAGTTTTTCAATGATACCCGAGTGGGGTATTGTATCAAAGGCCTTCGCCAGATCGAGGTAGGCTGTATGGACTGCCTTTCCCTCATCAATGGCTTTGGTGACTGTTTCGAAAAAGTCAACCAAGTTTAGAAGGCATGATCTGCCTTTGACAAAGCCAAACTGGGATGGATCCAAAGTCTGCAAATTCCCTATGTCTTTATTTATGAGGTCCATTATGATCCTCTCCATGGCTTTGCAGATAAGGCTTGTCAAGCTAATGGGCCGGTAATTTCCAGGGTCGGTGGAGGCACCGCCTTTGTGAAGTGGGACCACAGTTGCAGTGCGCCACTCCCTGGGTACTTGTGACATAGACAGATTTACATTTATATCAAAAAGCAATCAAACTGTATTAAGTTCACATTTATAAACATTTATACTTCACCAATATTGCTATATATCATAAAACCTAAACAACATTATATAAACTATTCAATTCCTGCCCTTTTTTTTTAAACAAGAAACATCTTTATTAAATGATCACTTACAACATAGGCAATCATATATGTACATAAATGAAAACAATCTACACCGACACAATCCTAGTTGCAAGCATTTTACATCACACCCAGTTGCAAACATTATACATCACTTATAATCTACCCAATCATTTTCACTCATACAATACATAGCTCATTTAAGTCCTGCCTTCTTTTAAACCTCATTCCTCCCCAGTATGTATTGTTCCTACAATTCCCACTTTTTCCTATGTAGTTAGTTCCTACCCTTTTCTGAAGATCTCGGTTCCAGTTGTTTTATCTCTGTTTCTATATTCATTATTTGTAGTATAGTTGGTTTAGATTTTGATTTCCATATTTTAGTAATTACTTTTTTGGCAGCCACTATAGGCACAGCAAGGCAATTCCAATTCTGTATCATAGCTCAGCGAAGTCATCTCCCTCGTCACACCAATCTGCCCACCCAGTATCTCTGACAGTGCATCCCACAGGGAATCCTTAAAGTCTGCCAACTGACTGAACTCACAGAAAATATGTTCCCAATTATCTCTTTCTTCACCATCAAACCTCCAGCATTTGCTGTCTACCTGAGGAAAAATTATCTGCATTCTACTTGGGGTATAAAAATTTCTATGTAAACATTTCCAAGCAAAAATCCTAAATCTTCTAGAGTTTGTTGCATATTTTGGAGACATACATATATCCTCCCATTCTTTCTTTGTGAATTGCTTATCCAATCTCGCTTCCCAATCCTTTCTAATCTCCTCTGATTCCTATAGTTATGAAAAATAAAGTACAGGTCACCGCTGAAATATTCTTTATGGAATCTCCTTTATTAAAAGTAAGCGCTTTCGGAATAATCCTTCATCAGACATAATTCAAAATAACAAAAATAGCCATATTTAAAACACAGATCATCCAATCACTTACTCCTAAAAGCCCGCCTTTTTTGTAAAGCAGGTTTAATTGGTAAAACATCATTAAGACCAGGTGGTCTATGTGCTCTTAAATCCACTATCCACTTGGATTCAGCTAATGCTGTTCTATGCTGTATGTCCCCCCCCCTCTCATTGGTGGCAATATTTACAATGCATCTAAACTTAAAAGTGTGTGTGGGATTAATCTCTATATGTCTGAATAAAGCATTGCTCACTTGACATGTTCTAATGTTGCTAATATGCTGTAAAATCCGAACCTTCAGCATGTTATTTGTCATACCTACATAAAAACTTTCACATTGTTCACAATTGGCCATATATACTAAGTGTTTTGTCCTGCAAGAGTGCCCATAGCTACCCCCTGTGCTTGTCTGTATATGGACCCTGGTCCTATAAAGACATTGTTATTCAATACCAAAGCTAGTAAATTCTCCACCACCAGTCGCTTATGTTCAGTTGCTCCCAGTCTACTTATTACTTCACCCACTGCTGTTATCCCATATTGTTGTTCAATAACAGTAAACAAACTGTTGACATCCAGTGTAGCCATCAATAATCCACCATGTTTAGGCTTGGTAGCCGCAGCTAATAGCCCCAAGAAATGCCCTGTATCTCTTAGAATGTTATCTATTTGTTCTAAATATGGTTTGAGTGTAAACTCCAACCATATAGAAATATTCTCAGTGACCCACCCTCTCCCCGAGACAATGGGTCTGAGTGGTGGGTTTGTCAATGATTTATGTATTTTGGGCATGGCCTTGAATACAGGCGTAACTGGTTTATCTACCTTGAGGAACTCATAGACTTCATGTTCTAACAAACCCCTCTCTAATAAATTGTTTAACTGACTATGTACATTATCTATAATCATTCTAACTTGTAAAGGGTTGATGGGTATATATGCTCCATCTAAAGTCAGTGTGTCTAACAGTTTCCTTTCATACCAACATGTATCTAATACAACGATGGCTCCCCCCTTGTCAGCCATCTTAATGGTAATTTCTTTGTTGTCCATAAGGCCATGTAAAGCTGTCCTTTGTGTCGGTGTAAGATTATAATATCTATTAGCACTTCTATCCTCGAAATATTTGAAAAGGTCATTCTCACAAGCGTTCATGAACAAGTTAAGTGTGGGTGTAAAATTGGGAGCAAATGTGCTAGGGGTTCTAGGACCTATGGCTCCATGGGTTTGGTTATTGAAAATCAATTTTAACATCACGTTCCTACAGAACAACATCAAATCAAATATAATATCACTATATACACACTTGTTGCTAGGAACAAAGGTCAAGCCTTTGTTTAAAATTTCTAGCTCATCTGTACTCAACACAAATTGAGATAAATTATATGCAATGCCATCAGACATACTGTTAGTCAATGTAAAGTCCTCCGACGCTTGTCTGCATTTCTGTCCTCGCTTAGGGACCTCTTGGCTGCTCCTTTCCTCCGCACCGGTGCCGGTAGATTCCCCAAAAAATGCAGAGCCCCTGCATATGTTTTTGGCCGGGCCCCTGTATCATTGTGGTGAATACTCTCATTAGCTATCACCACTGTGGAGCTGGAAAGGCCCCCTGGAATCTGTATAGGTTCTTCTGGCTGTGGAATACGTGTTTCGCTAGTTAGAGAAACACTGTTGGAATGCGAAGCCAGGATATCGTTATTGCTGGAAATAGTAGTTGCTGTCCCATTGCCTGTAGGCATGTTGGTCGTATCATCCCTAAAATTGCTGATAGTACGAAACGGACTGTCAGTGGAGCTCCTCATATCGGCTCCATTTTGGTTTAACGAGGCAGACAATGTCAGTATGTTAACAGCTGTACCGATGGCCAACGTTGTGCTTGCCTCCGTGTGTACCGCTGACCCTGTCTCTGTAGCTCGTATGGCGTCCGAACATGTTGTCATCATCACTGAGGGACGTCTAGTTGTTTCAGTTGCTCGTTCTTTGAATCTGGGCCAAACAAAGATATTGCCATGGGTAAAATCGGAGTGGTCCCTCCTGATTTTACCTAATTTGACATCTTTAAGTTTATCAGCTTCTTTAGATAATTGTAGCATAACAGTAGAAATTCTTTCTTTGCTTTTGCTGTCTGGAAAGTCAGTCTGTAATCGCGAAAATAATGATTTTACTTCTTGCTTCAAAGCCGCCAATTCTGGTGAAAAAAACTTGATCAGTAACTTCATATACTCCATACTGGTGTGCAAGTTAAGAGCCTGCCACTGAGCTAATAAATCTGGGTATCTGTCGCCCTGTGCTGGCATGCACAGGACTCTCATACCCCTAGGGACAATACCATATTGTAAACAAGCTTCAAGATGAAATGCCTGCCATTGCAGGCGTTGCATTTTACCTGCCTTATAGTTCCATTCTTTTAATAAGTCCTCGAAGGCTCTGTCTACTGCTGCAGGTATATTCCTGTTTTGTAATCCTTCCTTCTGGACACCAAAGCCCAAATCAAGGAGCGGGTTACCCAGGGTATCGGTCTTTCCTCCTGATTTACCATAAACAATGCCTCCAAGGGCATCAAATGAAACGATGGTACTGTCATCTTTGTTGTTTACAGCATGTTCAGCAGGCATAACGTTACCAAAAAACATATGAAGAACAAAAGCAAAGATAACAAGTTATGCTGAAGACCTGTTGTACCAAACTAGATAAATACGAAAAATAAAGTACAGGTCACCGCTGAAATATTCTTTATGGAATCTCCTTTATTAAAAGTAAGCGCTTTCGGAATAATCCTTCATCAGACATAATTCAAAATAACAAAAATAGCCATATTTAAAACACAGATCATCCAATCACTTACTCCTAAAAGCCCGCCTTTTTTGTAAAGCAGGTTTAATTGGTAAAACATCATTAAGACCAGGTGGTCTATGTGCTCTTAAATCCACTATCCACTTGGATTCAGCTAATGCTGTTCTATGCTGTATGTCCCCCCCCCTCTCATTGGTGGCAATATTTACAATGCATCTAAACTTAAAAGTGTGTGTGGGATTAATCTCTATATGTCTGAATAAAGCATTGCTCACTTGACATGTTCTAATGTTGCTAATATGCTGTAAAATCCGAACCTTCAGCATGTTATTTGTCATACCTACATAAAAACTTTCACATTGTTCACAATTGGCCATATATACTAAGTGTTTTGTCCTGCAAGTAGCCCTCCCTTTAAATATAAAAGTTTGTGTCTTATCAGGATGTTTATATTCAGTATCGCTATTAATGTATTGACAAGCCTTGCAGTTACCACAGGGGTATGTGCCTGCTCTAATATCTATTGTAGGTCTCCTATTCAAATATGTCTCCTTACATAACAGGTCCTTAAGATTGTTGTTTCTCCTATAATTAAACATAGGACGTTCTGCCACTACGTCCTTAAGACTAATATCACTTCTTAGTATATTCCAATTGTTCTGAACTATATTACATATGTCTTTAATATTGCTACCATACGTAAATAGTATTTTAGGTTGTTCCTTCCTGCTACTGCATGATCCTGTATCTATTTGTCTGCCACTAACAGGGCCTTGCATCCATGGTCTATTCTTTGTCTTCCTATGTAATACATTGTTACTAACCGCCTTACTAACCATGTTACTCTCATAGCCCCTATCCAAAAAATGTCCACTCAGCCTGGAAAGTTCCTCATCACAATAAGTATCTTCAGAACATACCCTGGATATCCTACCCACTTGGCTCTTGACAATATTGGGAAAGATATGCCTCGGGTGCATGAAAAAAGGTGGGCTTTTAGGAGTAAGTGATTGGATGATCTGTGTTTTAAATATGGCTATTTTTGTTATTTTGAATTATGTCTGATGAAGGATTATTCCGAAAGCGCTTACTTTTAATAAAGGAGATTCCATAAAGAATATTTCAGCGGTGACCTGTACTTTATTTTTCGTATTTATCTAGTTTGGTACAACAGGTCTTCAGCATAACTTGTTATCTTTGCTTTTGTTCTTCATATATTTTTTGGTAACGTTATGCCTGCTGAACATGCTGTAAACAACAAAGATGACAGTACCATCGTTTCGTTTGATGCCCTTGGAGGCATTGTTTATGGTAAATCAGGAGGAAAGACCGATACCCTGGGTAACCCGCTCCTTGATTTGGGCTTTGGTGTCCAGAAGGAAGGATTACAAAACAGGAATATACCTGCAGCAGTAGACAGAGCCTTCGAGGACTTATTAAAAGAATGGAACTATAAGGCAGGTAAAATGCAACGCCTGCAATGGCAGGCATTTCATCTTGAAGCTTGTTTACAATATGGTATTGTCCCTAGGGGTATGAGAGTCCTGTGCATGCCAGCACAGGGCGACAGATACCCAGATTTATTAGCTCAGTGGCAGGCTCTTAACTTGCACACCAGTATGGAGTATATGAAGTTACTGATCAAGTTTTTTTCACCAGAATTGGCGGCTTTGAAGCAAGAAGTAAAATCATTATTTTCGCGATTACAGACTGACTTTCCAGACAGCAAAAGCAAAGAAAGAATTTCTACTGTTATGCTACAATTATCTAAAGAAGCTGATAAACTTAAAGATGTCAAATTAGGTAAAATCAGGAGGGACCACTCCGATTTTACCCATGGCAATATCTTTGTTTGGCCCAGATTCAAAGAACGAGCAACTGAAACAACTAGACGTCCCTCAGTGATGATGACAACACGTTCGGACGCCATACGAGCTACAGAGACGGGGTCAGCGGTACACACGGAGGCAAGCACAACGTTGGCCATCGGTACAGCTGTTAACATACCGACATTGTCTGCCTCGTTAAACCAAAATGGAGCCGATATGAGGAGCTCCACTGACAGTCCGTTTCGTACTATCAGCAATTTTAGGGATGATACGACCAACATGCCTACAGGCAATGGGACAGCAACTACTATTTCCAGCAATAACGATATCCTGGCTTCGCATTCCAACAGTGTTTCTCTAACTAGCGAAACACGTATTCCACAGCCAGAAGAACCTGTACAGATTCCAGGGGGCCTTTCCAGTTCCACAGTGGTGATAGCTAATGAGAGTATTCACCACAATGATACAGGGGCCCGGCCAAAAACATATGCAGGGGCTCTGCATTTTTTGGGGAATCTACCGGCACCGGTGCGGAGGAAAGGAGCAGGCAAGAGGTCCCTAAGCGAGGACAGAAATGCAGACAAGCGTCGGAGGACTTTACATTGACTAACAGTATGTCTGATGGCATTGTATATAATTTATCTCAATTTGTGTTGAGTACAGATGAGCTAGAGATTTTAAACAAAGGCTTGACCTTTGTTCCTAGCAACAAGTGTGTATATAGTGATATTATATTTGATTTGATGTTGTTCTGTAGGAACGTGATGTTAAAATTGATTTTCAATAACCAAACCCATGGAGCCATAGGTCCTAGAACCCCTAGCACATTTGCTCCCAATTTTACATCCACACTTAACTTGTTCATGGACGCTTGTGAGAATGATCTTTTTAAATATTTCGAGGATAGAAGTGCTAATAGATATTATAATCTTACACCGACACAAAGGACAGCTTTACATGGCCTTATGGACAACAAAGAAATTACCATTAAGATGGCTGACAAGGGGGGAGCCATCGTTGTATTAGATACATGTTGGTATGAAAGGAAACTGTTAGACACACTGACTTTAGATGGAGCATATATACCCATCAACCCTTTACAAGTTAGAATGATTATAGATAATGTACATAGTCAGTTAAACAATTTATTAGAGAGGGGTTTGTTAGAACATGAAGTCTATGAGTTCCTCAAGGTAGATAAACCAGTTACGCCTGTATTCAAGGCCATGCCCAAAATACATAAATCATTGACAGACCCACCACTCAGACCCATTGTCTCGGGGAGAGGGTGGGTCACTGAGAATATTTCTATATGGTTGGAGTTTACACTCAAACCATATTTAGAACAGATAGATAACATTCTAAGAGATACAGGGCATTTCTTGGGGCTATTAGCTGTGGCTACCAAGCCCAAACAAGGTGGATTATTGATTGCTACACTGGACGTCAACAGTTTGTTTACTGTTATTGAACAACAATATGGGATAACAGCAGTGGGTGAAGTAATAAGTAGACTGGGAGCAACTGAACATAAGCGACTGGTGGTGGAGAATTTACTAGCTTTGGTATTGAATAACAATGTCTTTATAGGACCAGGGTCCATATACAGACAAGCACAGGGGGTAGCTATGGGCACCCCCTGTGCTAATACATATGCAAATTTGGTTATGTCTAAATGGGAAACCAAGGAAATTCTTAATAATCAGGAATGGAATAAGTACATAGTTTTATATGTCAGATTTGTGGATGATGTTTTTATTTTGTGGGATGGGGATACTTCTACCTTTGAGAGCTTTTTAGCCTTTCTCCACACCACCACCACTTTTTTGACCTTTACTGCCAAAACTTCTTTTACTCAGATAGAGTTCCTGGATGTTTGTGTGGAACAGAGTAACCTTGGTTTCACCTCGAAATTGCATAGGAAACAATGTTGGCAAAATGCATTGCTATCCTACGACAGCATGCACCCGAGGCATATCTTTCCCAATATTGTCAAGAGCCAAGTGGGTAGGATATCCAGGGTATGTTCTGAAGATACTTATTGTGATGAGGAACTTTCCAGGCTGAGTGGACATTTTTTGGATAGGGGCTATGAGAGTAACATGGTTAGTAAGGCAGTTAGTAACAATGTATTACATAGGAAGACAAAGAATAGACCATGGATGCAAGGCCCTGTTAGTGGCAGACAAATAGATACAGGATCATGCAGTAGCAGGAAGGAACAACCTAAAATACTATTTACGTATGGTAGCAATATTAAAGACATATGTAATATAGTTCAGAACAATTGGAATATACTAAGAAGTGATATTAGTCTTAAGGACGTAGTGGCAGAACGTCCTATGTTTAATTATAGGATAAACAACAATCTTAAGGACCTGTTATGTAAGGAGACATATTGGAATAGGAGACCTACAATAGATATTAGAGCAGGCACATACCCCTGTGGTAACTGCAAGGCTTGTCAATACATTAATAGCGATACTGAATATAAACATCCTGATAAGACACAAACTTTTATATTTAAAGGGAGGGCTACTTGCAGGACAAAACACTTAGTATATATGGCCAATTGTGAACAATGTGAAGGTTTTTATGTAGGTATGACAAATAACATGCTGAAGGTTCGGATTTTACAGCATATTAGCAACATTAGAACATGTCAAGTGAGCAATGCTTTATTCAGACATATAGAGATTAATCCCACACACACTTTTAAGTTTAGATGCATTGTAAATATTGCCACCAATGAGAGGGGGGGGGGGACATACAGCACAGAACAGCATTAGCTGAATCCAAGTGGATAGTGGATTTAAGAGCACATAGACCACCTGGTCTTAATGATGTTTTACCAATTAAACATGCTTTACAAAAAAGGCGGGCTTTTAGGAGTAAGTGATTGGATGATCTGTGTTTTAAATATGGCTATTTTTGTTATTTTGAATTATGTCTGATGAAGGATTATTCCGAAAGCACTTACTTTTAATAAAAGAGATTCCATAAAGAATATTTCAGCGGTGACCTGTACTTTATTTTTCGTATTTATCTAGTTTGGTACAACAGGTCTTCAGCATAACTTGTTATCTTTGCTTTTATTCCTATAGTTATGCAATATTTTATATACTCTACTAATTATTCATTTTTTTAATGACAGCTTCTGTTCTAGATTCTACTAGAAACTCTACCAGTGCTGGTCTTTTGTTTAGGACCCATCTATTTCTTTCTCTTTGCCTATACTCTAATATCAATCCTTGATAGGGAAGGCAATGTCTATCCTGCAGTCAAAATAAATTCTTAACGTCTTCCCATTCTATTATCTTTCACTCTCTAGTTATTTGCTCCCAGAACCTTGGTTCATTTGCCAGTTTTCTCCAATAAATTCCAGCCCCCTCTTGCCTATTGTCTATATCCCTAGTGACAGTCATCCCTATCGACAGTCTCCTTTCTCCATTCCTGTGTTGGCTTAGATCTTAGGATACTTTTTGCTATTTTATAGATATAGTATTCTGTATGATTATTGTTATTCTCCTTAAAGGCCTTCTTCCAAAATTCCAGTCTCTCCTTGTTTCTTGATCTTACCCCCTGTTTCATCATCACCCCTTTCCACTTTGAATTACAGTTTTCTGCTTGTGCTATGTATAGGAGCCTTAACCATGTAGCTCTGAAGTATCCCTTCAAATCAAATAATCCCCATCTGCCCTGTTCTACTGAAGAATCAGTTTGTCCCACTTGACTCTTGCCATCTCCCCTTGCAGATAAAGTTCTTCAGCTCTTATTAATTGCTGTCTACAACTTCTCCTCTGGTTGATAAAAATATGCCTGACCTGTTTATAAGACTAATAAGACTAAAAACATTTTAACTGCTTGTATCTTACTATCCATATCTATATAACAAAGCTTCAATTTTCTCAGTTTTTGTATTAACTTTTGTTTTGTCTCTTCCCACATATCCTTAGTTGCCACACCAGAATAAGTTTTAATCCATATTCCTAAATACTTCATTTTATCATGTCCTCATAAATATGGATATTGCTGAACCATTTCATGGGTGGGTACATAATTTACCACGGTTGCCTTTGTTTTAATTTCATTCATTTTGTATCCTGAAAACATATGAAAGGGTCTCAAATGTTCCACAACACTGTAATGTCTCTTTCTGGTTTTGTCAGGTATAAAATATAATCTGCAAATAGAGCCAACTTTTCTTGACTACCATACCGATTATATAATTGAATGTCTACATCCCTTATTTTTTTGCCAATAGTTCTGTATATAATGCAAATAACAAAGGGGAAAGAGGACACCCCTGCCTGGTTCCTCTGTTCAAGCAGAAATTAACAGAGAAGACCCCACCCACTTTAAATTTCACCTCAGATCCTTCATATAGCCTCTTAATCAACCTTATAATTTTTTTAGGAAATGCAAATGCTTCCATTGCCCCACTCATAATGCCCCAGCTTACTCTTTCAAATGCTTTATGTGCATCAAGACCTACCAACAACAGTGATATTTCCTTACATTCTGCTTCCCTCTGGATCATCAGTGTTCTCTTAATGTCAAATGTTTGCCTCCCCTCCACAAAACCACATTGATCCATATCTATATGTTTTGGCATCACACTTGCCATCCTTTAAGCCATTATAGACAATGCTTTATAATTGTGGTTTAGTATTGAAATGGGCTTGTATGAAGCTGGATCTGATGGATCTTTACCCTCTTTAGGTATTACAGCTACCACCACTTTCTTCCAGGATGTTAGTACTTATCTTTTAAAATACTGTTAATCAAAACCTTCCGATCATTATCATTTTTCCATCCTAGCATCCAAACTTCCATAGGAGTACCATCTATTCCTAGAGACTTTCTTGTAGATTGGTTATACATCACCATTCTTATCCCATCTTCTCCTATCTTAACTGTTAGCAACTGAGCCTCATCTACCTCTAACCTTGGCATATTTAATTCTTCCATAAAAATTTCCATTTGTACCTTTTCTTGATTTCCATATTTCTCTGCTTTATATAGACTTTCATAGGATTTCTCTACAGGATCTCTTGTTACCTTCCTTGTTATAGGCTCCCTAAGCTTGGCAACAGCCATTTCTACTTTCTGTTGCTGAGTCATTCTGCTAAATGTTTTTATGCTCTAAAGTTATTATCAAAAACAGCTGCTTAACAGCAATCTTTCTAAACTCATGCATGTTATTGAGGTAATCCCTTATTTTCTGTTTAGCATTCTGCAGTTGTTCCTCTTCTTGTTTTGAGATCCCCCTATCCCACAATACTTTAACATTTGTCAGTCCCTCTAAGTAATTATTGTTGCTTCTTAACCATAGCTCCCTTTCTTTTATTTCCACTCTATTTGTAAATTCAACTTTAATTTTATCCCACTCCCTAGCTATATTTTCAGAAGACATTTCTATCTTCTCTAATAGCAACTGAATAATTTCCACTACCCATTCCTTAAATTCTTCACTTTTCAGCAGATAGGTGGGAAAGTGCCAGTGTCTCATTTTTATTTCATTACCATGTGTTTTTTTATTTTAGTTATTATTGGCACATGATCTCAAATAGTTATTGGGTGCATATAAAGACATTCATTTAAATGCACATATTCCTGTGAAATGTAAATTCTGTCTAGCCTAGCCCATTTGTTGTATCTTGGGGAATAATAGGTAAACTCATTCCAAACTCCTAGTACTTGAATTCATATCTTCCATGCCAAATGTTTTCATAAATTTCTTCAAAAGTCTACCCTCGTTTGTTATACTTTCCCTTCTGCCCCTGCAGACACATCGTCACTGCTGCAAATCAAATTCCAGGCCCAACTTATAAGTAATATTCCTTGCTGAAAGCTGTTTATTTCTCCTAGAATTTTCTTGAGCGCTATTATAGCAGTTTTAGCTGGAATCTAAATATATGCCAATGTAATCTTTCTCCATGCTAATTGCCCCTTATTACCACAAATCTACCATTGTTATATTTTGTTCCTCTTCTATCACTATTGGAGACCCTTTTACAATTAATATAAGTACTTCTCTTTCCATTTGTCCCAGGTGTTCTGCTGAATAACTATCCTGAAATCCTTTTGTTATCAAATTCACATTTAGTTCTTTCCAAGCAGTTCTTCTGTAGCATACCTGTTTGCACTCTACACTTTTTAATATAATTTACTTGCATTTCTTTTTTGTATTTATCTGTGAGACCATTGACATTTAAAGACATCACAAAGGCATCATTGTATTGAAAAGGAATTATTCCCACCTTTTATGTACAACAGCTTTATTTTAAATGTCTGTTTCCAGCTTTTCTGTTATATGCATACACTGGCAGGTTGAACTTTTTATAAATTTGTTTTTGTCATATCCATTTGAGTCTATGTCACATCTTACAAAACTTTTTGTTTTATTGAAAGCTCTCAAAACACACACACACATCCCAAAACCCCCCTAAAACCTATTAACTTAATGCTAACACACAAAATTATGTACATATTCAAATACTGAAGTTTTACTCTCCTAATGGGAACAAAAGTCCAAAACGGACAGCCATACTCAAAGACTTGAGTTAACCTAAAATAAATGTTATAAATGCTAAAATGCAAGGTGCAGCCTGTGCTTCTATTAAGGGCTGTCTGGTTTTCTCTTATCTTTATAGCTTTCCCACCTGGGAAAACACCTGAATGCTTTCAGAGAACATTATGTCCTAGCAAATTTCTCTTTTCCTTTTTTTTTGTTCCTCAGCCAGTCACTCTCTACCAGACTGTAGCCAGTTTCTCTTTATCAGATTGTGTCTATGGACACATGAGAACCAGACAGTTTCTCTTTATCAGATTCTTTCCATGGAAACATGAAGACCAGCTACAGAATTGCTACTAAGCAAACACATATTTGCTAGAAAAAAGCCTCATAATATTTGTGATATCCCCTCTCCTCTTGTATGCCAGTAATCAAGCAGCCTGAATCCTTACCACTGACAAAGGTGAGGGACATTCACTTGGAACAAAAATAGATACACACAGTATTTCCAGATGCGGCTCTCTGCATCAAGCACAATTTCCCTTAAGAGCACACAGAGAACACACTCATTTTGGGGGCTGGGTTTCCCCTCTCTGTATCTCTCTTCAGCCCCCCAGTAAGACTCCCCACTGGCACAGCTGTAGAGTTGAGTCCTTAGCTGAGTGTCCAAGCCAAGTCCTCCACCACTCTCTCTCTGTGTCCATGCTGCAAGTAGCTGACAAGCACTGTTTGAGATTTGATGTTCACACACACACACACACACACACACACACACACACACACACACATATGTGCATACTGGGGGAAAGGCTGGTACAGATTTACTAGCTATGCCCCTCTGCCCAGACTATAAAGTAGTTACTGCCACAGGACACTCCAAAGCCAGCTACTCTAAGGCTCTTACAAGGGTATCCAATTATACTGAGTGAAATTAATATTACTGCAAATGATAAAGTTGACCAAACAGCCAGGCATTCAGGAGTGGCCACAGTATCACCAAATAAATATAAGTACTTTCAAAGGTTAAAATATTCTCTAAAGGACCAGCCACAATGAAAGGTTTAAATATATTTAATAATAAGTAATAAAAGAACATGAAAATATGGAATATCCATTTAAAATAAACACCAGAGTTTCAATCACAGGAAATATTAAAAATAACACAGATGGATAGATTCACACAGATACAGAAAAACAGTACTTAACTAATCTCACTATATTTTCCTGGCTGAGCTAAAGAATTACTATTCCCTGGTTACTTATTAAAGCAAGGCAAGATGAACTGAGCGAGTGATCCTTCTATGTGAGGTTTCAAAAACAGACTGCTTTGAGATTTCTGCCTCATCTAGTATTAAAGGGGCACTATCTCATTTCTGAAATCAGCTGCTTGCCTGAGTACTTTGTTTACATTTTAGTGCTATGTAAGTCACATGTTCACACAGAGGCAGGATTTTCAGAGAAGCTTATTTAGCATACAGCAGGTCAGATTTCACAAAGATCAGTGGGGGTGGTCATTCCTAAAAGTTTATAGTGTCCTTTTGTGTTTTCCTTCCCCCACCCATAGGCTATTAGATTAGTTCAATGATTTAGCCTCAGCCAGAGATGCTTTCTAGTCACACTGAGATCGGCAGCCTTTGCAGCAGTGAAATTGCATCTTCACTATGTACTTGTTTTTTTGTAACACTTAGTGGAATGATTATCCCATCCTAGGCAATTGTATTTCTTTTGTTTGTTTTTGTTTCATGCTTGTTGCTGCATGCTTTTTTCCTATCGCTGGTAATTATTTTTCAGTGCATGTACTCATGCAGACATACATTTCTAAGACGGTTTCCCTCATTTGACAGGACAGCATTGCTTTGTAGAATTTGCATCTTGAAAACAAACCCACCGAGTTGCAAATGTCCTAAGATTTTAGAAGAATAAAAGTCTTACAATGTTTCAATAACAAACATGTCAAGCAACTTTGAAAATGAATCTTATTACTGTACTAAAAGTATCTTCCCATTAGCGGACTCCCTTCAGGAATCCTAGTAACAGTTTGTATAATACTGATTCCATCCAAATTAATTTAGTTTCTTTTTCTTCCCTGCATTGTGATAAAATGTATGGATCTTTCACTCTTTCCTGAATATGTGACTGCAGTACAGTTACACTGGTTACTATTTGAAAGTTGAGGCAAATGTAGTCTCGATATTTCCATATATTTTCCTATCTGTGTGCATAAGTATGTATGCACACAGATAGGAAGTCTATAGGAAGTATACGTATGTGCCTACTATTCATGGTGATACTTATATCAAGGAATCAAATGGCATTGTTGATATGTGCAGTTCTTGTCCTGTATGCCAGTCTTCAGCAGAGTGCTGTCCATGAGTAGGGTACATGGTCCATTCCACCCTGCTTGACCTCTTACAGATATGCAAAACACACACCACCGTGAAAACCCGCAACAAAGAAATATTTTATAGACAGAGAAATAGAACATGGATGGCACAACAGATTTCTATCCCAAGGAATCCTATATTTATTGAATAAACCTCCTATGCATGTCAAGCAGTACTACACATGGTCTGCATTCAGTAATATTCTGAATGAATAGCCTAGAAATCACAAATCCTGTCTGGGGTATACAGCATGGTGCTTCTTGACCATGGAACTTAACTCACTCAACAGCGCTTAGGCTTAGCTGGCTATGGTTATGAATGGTCTATTGAACTGCACGCCTAGTATATATTTATGAACTTGTCACCCTAGCATATAATCAGCAAGTATGTTATGTGATTGCTGCATATAGAATATATATGGGTCTATATCATATGTTCGAAGTTTTAAAACTTCGAATCACTAAAGGTCGAACTTTAAATGATCGAAGTTTTAAAACCACGAATCATATAACGGAGATCACCATAGAGTGTGAGAAGAGAATATTTCCCTTTACTGCACTGTAGTGCGATCTTGGAGTTGGTATATTTAAGTGGCGGGGGTGTGGGGGGTGCAGGAGGGATTGCCCTCTGCATAGAGCAGTTTTTTTTTGTTTGTTTGTTTTGGGCTTAAAATTTTTTTTTTTTTTTTTTGACATTCGAAGTATTAAAGGTTTGATCATTAAAGTTCGAACTTTAGTAAGTCGGACTTTTAATACTTTGACAATATAATATAGACCCAATATATATGCAGACACAAACATCAGTTTCTTGATTAACGTATTTCTATAGTCCATCTCATTTGAATGTCATTATATGATCATTAGTATATACTACTACTGACCACACCAATTTTCATACTGCCACGATTGTGCTACAGATCTCTCTGAATTGCACATGCCCTGCATGTCAACACTTACTGCATATTTAGCTTTACACACGGTGCTATTTTTCCTATCTGAATGCTCCCCTAATGTGTTTGTATGTCCTTTAAGAGTACCAGCTGTATACACAAACAACAAGGTACCTGTAAACAAACATTTAATTGTTTATTTTAGTAAGTAATGAAAACAAACAGATGTGCACTGTACTCTCCAAGGTACCAAATAAAATGTAACCTCTGTTTGAAATCATTTAAATTTATTTGTTCCCATTATTTCCTTATTCATCTGTTTGTTTACTAATAAATTTCAGCTCGATAACCATGTAAGTGGGTCACTGATAGACCCTTCTGAGTCACAACCTGAGCTTCATAGTTCAAGACACAAACAGAAAATTGTAAATAGAATAAAGATTTATACTACTTTCTGAAGGAATGTCAAGCAGTTTGGCTAAACGCACAAGTGGAATTCAAGCAAGACGATAGCTTAAAAATATAGCAAATGAAAATGAGGTCAAACTATAACTACAACTTTGCAGGCAAGAATGGCATTATTGCTCACGCCTGAAATATTTGTATGTGTGTACATATCTAAAATGTATAAATATAAGTAAACTATTAGAGTGGCTATGTTAGGTATAGAAGGCTCTCTCCATTTTTATTATTTTTTGTATTATGTGCAATGGTGTTTTTTAAACTGATGAGTGGTGTATATTATAGATATCTTGCATTGTTGCGATTCATCAGCAAATTGCCTCTTCTGTGTTTTACTGTAATTGTGTTACGTTATATCAAAAATATCTAACTATACCTAGATATGATACTTTTGAAACAGTCAAATAAATAACATTATGACTCCATGAGGAACATGCATGTCTGCTTGCTTGCTCATTTATTTTACAAAATAAATGAAACTACAACTTTGCATGGATAATGTGTGTCTGTTTACTTATATTTGTATGTATAAAGTTGTACTGGCTAGCTCTAATTAGAAACAAAAAAGGTCTGTCTAGTGTACAGGAATATACATGCAATAAAAGACATTAATTAGAATTAGAATTAGCCAGTACAACTTTATACATACAAATAGGTTCATAGGTAGGTACTAGGCTATCGGCCCAAGGGCCTACGTAAGCCTAGCCAGCAAGGTTCCATGGCTTACGCCACCCAAGAAAGTTATTTTCCTGTGCCACTGTCAAGCAGAGACACAGAAGTGATCCCTGGGGTGTATTTCCTATTTCCCATCCAATCATCAAGACTTTTCTTATAGGTTCATAGGTTGGTACTGGGCTATCTGCCCGAAGGCATATATTAGCCCAGCCATGTTGTGTGGTATTCACCGCCCCTTTAGTAGTTCCCTAGACCCTTGTACTAGCAGCTAGTACCCTTGGCCCCTATCTAGTAGTGCTGTTGGTGTGATCCCTGGTGTGAACTTTCTGTTACCCATCTTGAAGAGTGCTAATGAAGAACTTTGCTTGACATAGATGGGTAGCTTGTTCCAGAGTATAGGAAGTCTATGGAACAGGAATCTATCCCTCCATGTTTATTGTTGTGACAAGGTTTAGGTCCCTAGAGCATGTAGCTTGGAGGGATTGGGATTTCTTTAGGTGTAGCATGTCCAACAGATCTAGGTTTGACATAGCTTTATATGTTAGGCAGAGATCACCTCGAAGTAGGCGATATGCTACAGTGTAAAGCTGGAGTTTTTTGAGGCGGTCAGTGTAGGGCATTTGTTTGAGGCCAATAATCCTCTTTGTGAGGTACTTCTGTGGCCTTTCCAGCTGCTGCAGATGTCTTTTGAGGTACATTCCAAAAAGGGGCGTTATACTCTATAATGGGTCTAATGAGTGATGAGTAGAGGGGAACAATGACCTCTTTTTTCCAGGATGAGAACCCTTTTATGATGAGGTGTGCCATGTAGAAGGACATCCTGACTACTGTGGTGATGTGACTATCAAAGGAGAGACTACTGTCCACCTGGGTCCCAAGGTCTCTTATCACACATTCGGTGTTAAGTAGATTGCTGCCTATGTGGTAGTTCATGGGTACAGAATTTTTACCAAAGCGGATAACACTGCACTTTTTGGTATTGAGCTTGAGGCCTTGGCTCTGACACCAGGCATCTGTATAAAATATAAGTAAACAGACAGACCTTTTTGTTTCTAACTAGAAACAAAAAGGTCTGTCTAGTGTATAGAAATATACATGCAATAAAAGACATTAATTACTCGTGATTTCATGACATTTCAGCTATAACTGAAGGCATGTCTTTCAACCTTATACTATAGAGAAAAGCCTTGACCAAAATATTTAATTGGCTAAAATAGTTACCAAAGTCCAAGAAGAAAGATTAGAGGACAGCAACTTTACTGAAAAGTGTTACACAGCAGCAATAAGGTACAAGTAGAAGACAGAGTTCATATGACTCAAAGATGACTAGTTACTCCCTAGAAAATATCCTCTACCTCTTATCCTCTCACTGTTACTAAAGAATGAGTCCTCACTGCAGCCTCCAGAACTAAACACACTACAGCAATGAGCCCTGATAACATCCAGGGATGCCTTCTCTAGAGTTTTAAAAATGACCCCTCAGGCCCACTAAAATGTCCATTCAGCCACAGCCTCTAGACAGACTTTGTCCCTAGGGAATGCAGGAATGTAATGGTCATCCCTCTACATAAAGGTGGACCATGAACAGACCCAGGGAACTACAGACCCACAAGCTGGACTAGTCTTGTATACAAGGCCATGGAAAAAAGTTGTCATGGATCAAAAAAAAATACATAGGAAATCTTCCAATACTGGACTCATCCCAGTTTGGTTTCATTAAGGATAGGTCATGCCTACTAAACCCAGTGGACTACTTTGAGAAGGCCACTTGAGCCATGGATGATGCCCTTTGGGAAAAAATATGTACCCGTGAATTACCACATAGGTGGCAGTACATTAAACACCAAAAGTGTGATAAGAGACTTAGGGACACAGGTGGACAGTGGTCTCACCTTCGATGTAACCACATCGCCACAACAGTCAGGAAATCATTCTATGTGGCACACCTCATCACTAAGGGCTTTTCATCCAGAAAAAAGGTCATCATTGTCCCACTGTACTCATCCCTCATTAGACCCATTATAGAATACAACTCCCCATTTGGTATGTACCTCTGAAGACATCTGCAACAATGGGAAAGGCAGCGGAAATACCTCACTAAAAGAATCAAAGCAGATCCCCTATGCTGACCATCTAAAAAAACTCCAGCCATACCTTGTTGCATATCGTCTACTCAGAGGCAATCTCTGCTTAACATACAAGGCCATGTCAAACCCCCAGAGCTGTTGGGCATGCTACACTTAAAGAAATCCCAATTCCTTAGAGCCACATGCTCCAGGGATCTAAACCATGTCATCACAATGAACAAAACATGCTGGAGTGATAGGTTCCTGACCCAGAGTCTCCCCAGACATGTCAAGCAGAGCGCCTCTTTGGCCCTCTTCAAAAGGAACCTTGACGTCTGGATGGGAGATAGGAAATTCACCCCGGGATCACGTCAGTCACCCTGCTAGACAGGGATTCAGAGAAGTAAATATTGTGGGAAGAAATAGCCAGGGAATTGTTATGGCTAGATTTGTATAGGCCCTAGGGCCGATAACCTAGTACCAACCTATGAACCTATAAAAAAAGTGCATACTGCCTACCTTAACCTAGTAAAGGCATTCAACACACTACTCGTCACTTAGGTATTATAGACAAACTCAAAAATGTAAACATAAATCCCTATGTAACCCAATGGATAGTCAAATGGCTCATGGAGAGGATACATGAAGTTAGGGTGGTGGAATCCACCTCTACCAATAGGCCTGTTAATGGTAGTGTTCCACAGGTCTCAGCAACTGGACCTCTCCTGTGTGGAGTATACTTTTCTCAAGTCATAACAAATATAAGAGGGTCTTTGGGTGACCAGATCTGCAGATGACTGCAAGTTGGGTACAGTGACTGATTCCTCCAAAGATGTAGATATCCTTGAGGAGGGTCTGAGAGCCAAGTCACTGGTGAAAGAAACTTTGCCTAATACTCAATGCCAAAAAAACGCATATTTATACCCTTTGGGGAAGATGAACACCCCTGCAATTTACAACATTGATAACACTGTTCTAATAGTAGACCCAGTGGTAAGGGACTTGAGAACTCAGGTTGACAGTAACCTGAACTTTGATCACCATGTGTCCATGATGGTGAAAAATCCTTCTACAATGTATAACTCATACATAATGGCAAGGCATCCAAATCTAAGGAGATCATACTCCCCTATGCTCAGCCCTCATTAGACCAATAATCAAGTAAAATGTACCCTTTGGTTGACCAGGCATTTGTAACAATTATAGCAGCTACAGAGGTTTTTCATTAAAAAATACAGTATGTAAACAACATGTCCTATGTGGACTACCTCAAAGCCATGTCTGTGTTCTCAGTCTCCTACAGACTATTGAGGGCCAATCTATACCCAGCCTTCTCAGATCCAGCCCTGATGGATATGCTACATATTCACAAAACAAGCAGCACAAGAATCACCCAATCTAAGGATCTAAACCTCGTCTGTAACATAAGCAAAACATGTTGGAGGGACAGGTGTGTGTTTGAGAGATTACACTTTTTCTGGAAAAGACTCCCCATTTATGTGAAACAGAGCTCTTCTTTAAACCTATTCAAATAACATGTGGACCAATAGATGGGAAATCATAAATTCATCCAAACTTGTCACCTGTGGCCTTTATGGACAGCAGCAGCTTATAGAGTCTCTAAGGCACAGGCATACTTCAAAATCTTTACTGACAATTATGTAAACTGGGGCATAAATGGTTAGACTTAAAAAGGCTCTATGGCCATTAGACTGGTAAGCTCGAATTAAGTATTTCTTCTAATGGACTGCAAATGCACGAAATTGCTTTCCTTACAAATTTGTCTAACAAGAACATGCAGGAATCCAGAAATACATATAATAACCAAAATCAGCTATATTGAAATGTAGGAAAAGGTAGGATACTGATTAGCAATGAGCTACTCTTTAAATAAGCTGTACTTTACTGGGTATGACACTGATGTATACAATGTATTTTATATGGCATGCACAATGGACTGAAGTACATTAAAAAATTAAAAAAGACAACTGGATACATAAATTGCAGGATAAAAAAAGTGCCCAGTCCTCATATGCACACTGGTTCCAGGACTGGAAAAACTGACAGTGTAGAATCTTCAAGACACAGAAACATTCCAACAGTGGGGTTAGGCCAAGTTCATGTGGAGGATGCCCCTACCCCATTATAGAAGGAAGTAGTAGTCCACAAAAACTTATAGGCCAGAAAAGAGCCATTAAGAGGATAGAGTAGACTATTGAGGATAAGAAAGAAATTATGTATTACCACTATTGTTCAAGATAAGAAAGAAATTATGTATTGTTACTATTGTTCAAGAAGCCCAGAATTTCCAGATAGAAGATATTCAAAAAGATTAAGAGAGAAATCAAAGGAAAGAAAAAATACTTGTACAAGAAAAAAGTACAGTTGTGTACATTTACCATAAATGTAGATGTTCAAGTGGATTCACTGTTGCAGTCATCACACTTGGGTTATCCTGCCAGGGGTAGCCCTCAGTCGGCCTGAATACTAGAGGCTTAGTATTTCTGCATCAGTTGCTGTCGCTCCAGGACTGATGTCAGGTCGTCAGTGGTATAAAATCAGGCAGCTGACGCCATTACATCAGTTTTTCTTGCCCCAACTGTCAGGAGCTCCCAAATAGGGAGCTAGGTTATGCTGGAAGAAAACCACCAGTAGAAAGTAAATACCAAAATTGCACTGCAGTGGTGGTGCTGCGGTACCATTGTCACCTCATAGCAAGATGTTGTCCCGTTCGATTCTCAGCTAGAGCGCCTTCTGTGTGGAGGCATACGTGAATGGGGCGTGCCTTCATTGAAGGTTGTGCGTCAGGGCTGGTAACCCGGTACGTAAAAATCCACTACCAATCATTAGTGGACCAGAGTTCTGCTGTGGCAACCCCTAACCAGGAAAAGCCAAAAGACACAAACAAACCTGTAAGGAGAGAGGAAGAGAGAGAGAGAGACAAAGGGGGATGGAGAATGGGAAACCAGGACTGCAACAGTGAATACACTTTAACATCTACATTTATGATGTGTACACAACTGTATTATGTTCTTCGTGTTTCACTGTTGCAGTCATCACACTTGGGTTGATTCCCAAAGCTGAAGAAAAGGGTGGAGGCAGTCAAGAAGACTGGGGGCTAGCTAGGATGCCCTGCAAGACTGCAGTGGCAAAGCCTTCCCTGGATTTGAGAAGATAGGCAGGTGGTATTGCTTGGTGAAGGTATGAATAGAAGTCCATGTTGCAGCCTCCAGGATGTCCCTGGTGGGGACCCCTCTGAGAAAAGCTGCAGAGGTGGAGGTTGCCCTGGTGGAATGCATCCTGACCCTCTTTGGGGGTGGTTTCCCATGCTGTTTGTAGCAGAAATAGATGCAATGTGCTACCCATTTGGAGATTGTTTGTTTGGATATGGCCTTGCACTCTGCCCCTGCTGCGAAGCTGACTAGCAATTAGTCAGTTTTTCCTAAAAGATTTAGTCCTATCCAGATAGAATCTGAGCTGTCTCTGCTCATCTAGAGAGTGCAGAATCCTTTCCACCTTGTTTTTTGGGTTAGGGAAAAAGGTGAGCAAATGAATGGATTGGTTGAGAGCCACAATGGACACCACTTTAGGCATGAAGGATGGGTTAGTCCTGAGGGAGAGTCTGTCAGCATGGAAAATGATGGAAGGGCTCTACAGTCATGAGTGCTTGTAGCTCTGAAACTCTTCTAGCTGAAGTGAAGGCCAGAAGCAAGGCTGTTTTCCAAGAGAGGAATTTTAACTCTGCTGAAGCTGCAGGCTCAAAGGGGGGGGGGGGGTAAGGTGAGCTTTTCCAACACAAAGTTAAGGTCCCAAGCTGGGGTAGGAGCTCTTATGGGTGGCCTTAAGTTGTTAGCTCCTCTTAGGAACTGTTTGATGAGAGGGGCATCCAGATCTAAGGAGAGCATAGCCTCACTATACTCAACTCTCATTAGACCAATAATCGAGCACAATGCATCCTTCGGCATGTACCAACAGCTAGACCGGCCACACAAGTTGCTCACTAAAAGAATACAGGGTGTAAATAACATGTCCTGTGTGGACCGCATCAAAGCCCTGTCCCTGTACCGAGTTTCTTACAGGCTACTGAGAAGTGATCTATGCCTACCCTACCCTACAAGGCATTCTCCCATCCAGTCGTGATTAATCCTATACATTCAACAAACAAAGCATTGGAATTACCTGACCTAAGGATGTAAACCTCATCTGTGACATAAGCAAAACAAGTTGGAGGAACAGATATGCCTCTCAAAGACTACCCCTTTGGTGGAACACCCTTCCCATTCATGCCAAACAGAGCTCTTCCCTAATCAGATTCAAATGCAGTTTGGACCAGTAGAAGGGAAACTGTAAATTCACCCATGGCTTGTCACCTGTGGACTTTACAGACAGGAGCAGCTTGTAGATGGCCTAAGGCACAGGCATATATCAAAGTCGTTCTAGTCCTACAGCACTGATAATTGTAAAAATTGGTGCATGAATGGCAAGGCTTAAAAAGGTTCTTTGGCCATTAGCTAAGTAACTTCTTATGATCCTAAGAGTTTGTTTTTTTTTTTTTTTTGTTACATTGACTTGCAAATGCATTAAATTGCTTTCCTCAGAAAGCTGTGAAACAAGAACATGTTAGAATCCAGAAATACATATAATAACCAAAATCAGTTATAGTGGAATGTAGGAAAAGGTAGGAGTCTGATTAGCAACTAGCTTCTCTTTAAATAAGATGCACCTTTATGGGCAGATTACTTGGGCTAAGACATGCTTGTGTGATTAAATTCGAGGTAGCTGTATGAAGTGCCTCTACATTACTTTTATGCAATGTCATACTATTTACTTTCGAGTGCATGGGCATTTTCCTTACGTGGTTTAGCCAGTCTAATATTCTTCCCTGTATAGAGATGTTGCATTATTCTTTTAACTCGATTACCCCTCAGAGCTCAACAATATTTTAGGCAGTCTTGGTGTTCAAGCTCCCTACATGACAAGCTTATGGTCACAAAATTGAAAATGACAGTAGTTGGGAGCAGATTAAGCTTCTTGAATGCAACTGAAATGAGCCAAAATTAAATTGCCGTCTGCGGCAAGATTCCTGGACATTGTGCTTACTGCATGGGGGCAGTACACAGGGAGTAACCATTAAAACCATATACACACCCATCTATAAATATAGTGACATTATAATTTAAATTCATAAGTATACTAATACAGGTGGTATATTTTCAGTCAAACAAGAACTCCTATCACTGTAGTGTTATAGGAATCAGTGGTGCAATAAATTCCAAATCAGATGACATACATATCTACAAAGACATTCAGCTATAGCTTTGAAACCCCGATACTATAGTAGGCTTTGAGAGCAACCACCATTGTATCATATCCTCATGAAGAAGTAGATGAGCGCAATGAAGAACGGTAGCTCCACGGGCCCAAATAACATCCCAGGAAGTTTTACTAGTGCTGTACAATATTCTCTACTATAGGGTTTGTTTACCAGCTATGACAAAGATCCAAAGTGGTTCCTATTCAAATGGAGGGACTACTGCTTCCTTTGGCAAGTACCAAACCATTAGTGTAATCAGTAAAATGTGCAAGGTAGAAGAGGAAAATTGTACTTGTTCAGGGACGCATGGGTGGTTTTGCATCCGGATAACAATCGTTATGTAATTATGAGATAATATGTCACTGGAAAAAATGGTATCATGGCATATAAATAAATACACATTAATGACAATAAAAAATGTCAATGAACCCAGACAGTGAAATCAGCAATGATATTTTATCATTACCAATGAGAGTCAGTTTTGCACCCCACCAACTTTAATGTTCTCTATCCTCAAATCAGACCACAAATCATAATTCTTAAACTCTTAGTGCAAGAAATCTGAACAAAGCCTAAAATAATGTGCAACAATGGCACATAAATGCGGGTTGTATTTTAAATTTTGCAATTATAAATTTAGAAAAGTGATACAATAATAGATTTTTGCAGTAACACATTTATCTGAAGGATACAAAGTCCGAAATTCTAATGTATATCATTAATTAGTAACTTCAGCCCCCAGTAATTTCTCAGAAAACCACACAATTTATGAGGACCTAATCAAAAATGTGAATCAAAGATCTGGACATTCTGCATAAATCTAGACAGTTGAGAGATATGCCCTGAATAGTTCTACATAAGAATGAAGTCTGAATCAGCTTTGAATACATCAGTTTTCAGAAATTATGCAAAGGTTTATCTACTAAAACTGAGTGATTGCCTGGCTAATTTCAAAAGCCCCTTCCATCTCGAGAATTCCAGTATACCTTTCAAGTGTCCAGACAGTAGCAGGATGTCTAGCTTTTTGCCTCATAGTTTTGATCTGTTCCACATAATATTTGTGTTTTTTTCTGGCAGATCAATGAGGATTGAATTCACTAAACAAAACACATTTGAGTTTCAGATTTCAACTTATTCAGAAAATGTGAATTCATTAAACAAAACACATTTGAGTTTCAGATTTCAAGTTATTCAGAACATATATGTTAATGCAAAACATTTTAGTCTAGCAACTTTTTAACTTTATAAGAGTAACCTTTAAAATGCATACTTATTTTGGGGCCTTTGGTCCCCCTGCCCCATGCTTTGTACAGATTTGTTATTCTAAGATATTGAGAGGTATGAACCTCACTGCTTATGTGACATCTTAACTGGCAAATTCTAAGCACATGTGAATAGTTGCACAGATGTATCTATCTCCATCAGAAATTATTACAATGCCAGATTCAAAAATAACCCCCTGTAGCAGAACCATAATATAAACAGGCACTATAATAAAATAAAAAAAAAATCTTAATGCATGGAAAACAAAAATAAATAAATAAATAAATAACTTTCTAGATACAAAAATGCTTTTCCTAAACTGAACAAGGTACTCCAGACCCCAATTAAATCAAAAAGCCAAAAATGAAATAAAAACAGCCACCCAGTTGAAGGATAACAGGGCATTCTTTAACTATGTTCTAAACCTCAGAAAAAGTGCCCAACACTGCGTAGACTTAATAGCAAATGATATTACATACTCAGACCCAGATGCATTACAGTACAGTCTCATAGATAAGTACTAGGCTAGCTGTTGTCGTAGCCCATTTTAAGCCTAGCCAATTTACCTTTCAAAATGTGAGAAATAAACACTGTACCTTGTGTCTGTGAGGTAAACACCTTTACCACTATACCAACCCACACATCAAAACCTTTATCGAGAGTAGATGTTGATTGGTAACAGCTGTGGTTGAGGTTATGCTTACCTGACTGTACAGTCAGGTAATTGTGGAAACATTTCAGTGACATGGTTCCTTTCTGCTTGAGAGGGGGCATGGAGATATGTCTGGCAGAATGCAAATTTAGCAGCAGATAGTAGCTGATGTTAATGCAGTGAGAGGACATAGCAGGATATATGACCAGGTGCGCCATAGGGCCACTAACATCATTTCATCAGACTGGAGGAGAGCAGCTGGAGCGGCTTGAGACCATATGGCTAAAGGGGGGAACTTGCTACAGATCCAACACTGACACCAAATGAAGAGTTTCTATCCACTGTCAACAGAGTCCGCCAGTAGCAGGGGAAGTCACTAGTCCAGGTAAAGGTCTAAGACCAAGGGTTAAATGTTTTAAATGCAACCAGTGGGGTCATGTAGCACATTAGATGTCCACGAAGGCAAGATGGGACAACCAGTAAGTGGGAATGACAAAATGCCAATGGTAGGTTGTCTCGAGACAACAAGGGTACCAACCTACCACACTAAGTTATATCCTATCTTAGTGAATGGGAAAGAGGCCAAGGCTAAGAGACAGACAGCCTCTGACCTAACCATTGTGAAGCCTGTAATGGTTACAGAGGTGCACAACTTGCTTTTTGCAGTCTACTCCAGTCAGAACTTTAGGAAGGACCCCCATTCCAAATACCTTTGGCTATGGTTCACCTGGACTGGGAGGGTGGAAAAGGAAGGAAGCAAACAAGTAGGTGTGTTTGAGAATATCCCTGCAGATGTCCTGATAGGGAATGATTTTGATAATGCAGTACTGTGTGTTCATGCAGTTACACGCAGTCAGGCTTCGAAACAAGCATGTGGGTCAGGTAGCCTGGGGGAGACCCAGACAGACCGCACACTGGCAGCCAGGACTTGTGAGGTGGTTACTTCAGGGAGGCAGCTACCCTGTAGCAGTGATACTGAAGGTGAACCATAGCTGCTTGTCAGTATTGATGTTCCCTTGGACAGAGTGACTGCAAGGACAGAGGTGAGTAGTAGTACTCAGGCTGACAGTGAGGCACGACTGTCAGAGGATGCCAGACTTCCTGTGGAAAGGGGAGCTGGGAAGGGTTACTAAGAGAGAGTTCAGACCGGCTCAGATCTCAGACCCTACATTACAAGGCCTGAGGGAGGTAGCCAGTGAGGCACCCGATTCTCAAGGGAAGGGGAAATCTGTATACTGAGACAAAGAGTTACTGTATAGAGAGTGGACCCCTGAGGGAGGGCTAGAGGGTGAGAGAATACAGCAGTTGGTAGTGCCCAGAGCCTACTGTTTGGCACTTCTAGCCATAGCCCATGATATTCCCTTTGCAGGTCATATAGGCATAAAACGTACAAAGAGATGTATTATGCAGAACTTCTATTGTCCTGGGATATCCAGAGATGTAACAGGGTACTGCAGGACCTGTGAGCAATGCCAAAAGGTAGGTAAGGCAGGAGGCAAAGTGAAAGCAATTTTGATGTCTTTGCCTGTGACTAAGGAGCCATTTCAGAGGGTAGCTATGGATATTTTGGAGGCACTGGGTACTCCAAGTTCCACAGGGAAAAAGTATATCCTAGTGGTAGTAGATTATGCTACCAGGTACACTGAGGCAGTGGTTCTGTCCTCCATTGAGGCAGAAAAGGTGGCAAATGCTTTGTTAGAGATTTTCAGCAGGGTAGGTTTCCCAAAGGAAATATTGACTGATAGAGGTGTCAATTTCATGTCAGACCTGCTCGCTTGTCTGTGGAAGTACTGTGGGGTGAAGCACTTAAAGACCACCCCCACCATATAATTAGGGAGGATAGTGGATGATTGTAATATTGAATAATAATAATTATCATAATACTAATTATTAATGATAAAAGTGGATGATGACCTAAGTTTGCAGATGACTATAGGCTAGGAACACTCACTGAATCTTCAAATGATTTGGCCAGCCTGCAGGGAGATTGGTCTCAAATAAATAACTGGTGTCAAAACCACAGTCCAAAATTAAATACTAAAAATGCATTACTGTATCTTTTGTGAAGTCATCTATGCCTGGGAACTACCACAATGACAACATGCCCCTAAGACATTTGTCCAGTTGTTCAGGGTTTGGGAACTTATGTAGACAGTGACTTAACTTTTGACCAACATGTATCTGTTGTAAGAAAGTCCTTCTCTAGTGCACAGATTATAAACAAACAAAGGGGTTGTGCCTAGATCTAGAGATGTCACTGACCCCCTTTACTCAGCTTTCACTGAGCCAATTATTGTACATAATCCCCCCTTTGGCATGTATCTGTTCAGACACATACAACAGTTGGAGCTCCCACAAAGATACCTTACTGAAAGGATATAAGGCATAAACAACAGGTCCTTCATGGACTGACTGAAACCCCTGTCAATATACTTGGTAACCTACAGATTCCGAAGATGTGACCTGTGTCTGGCATACAAGGCAACCTCTGACCTATTACTAATGGATTTACTGCATATCACTAAGTCAAATAGCATCACAAATACTTTGCCTAGGCAACTAAACTTTTTCTGCAACATTAATAGAACAGTTTGGAGGGACAGGCATATTTCACAGATGATACTGCTGTTGTGGGACAGACTCCCCATCCACATAAAACAAAGTTCATCCCTGTACATTTTCAACTGCAACTTAGATATATGGATGGAAAACAGAAATTTTACCCCACAACTGCCCCATAGGTTCATAGGTTGGTACTAGGCTATCGACCGTAGGGCCTATGCAAGCCTAGCCATAACAATTCCCTGGATATTTCTTCCCACAATATTTACTTCTCCAGGCCCCTGTCTAGCAGGGCGACAGACATAATCCCTGGGGTGAATTTCCTATCTCCCATCCAGTCATCAAGGTTCCTTTTGAAGAGGGCCAAAGAGGCGCTCTGCTTGATATATATGGGAAGTCTATTGCAGAGTATGGGGAGTCTCTGGGTCAGGAACCTATCCCTCCAGCATGTTTTGTTCATTGTGATGACAATGTTTAGATCCCTGGAGCATGTGGCTCTGAGGGATTGGGATTTCTTTAAGTGAAGCATGTCCAACAGCTCAGGGTTTGACATGGCCTTGTATGTTAAGCAGAGATCGCCTCTGAGTAGACGATATGCCACAGAGTGTAGCTAGAGTTTTTTTAGACGGTCATTATATGGCATCTGCTTTAGGCCTGTGATTCTTTTAGTGAGGTATTTCTGTGGCCTTTCAAGCTGTTGCAGATGTCTTGTGAGGTACATACCAAACAGGGCATTATACTCTATAATGGGTCTAATGAGGGATGAGTACCATGCACTACAAATGGGCAGCTGCAGCTCCTAAATGCTTAATGCTAGGCATGGGCCCACTCAAATTATCTATGGTATGATCCCAATTATTCTCATTAGGGTTAATATGTAATTATCAACCATGAGACAGGTAAGGCCAATCTATAACCAAGTGGGATAGATTATTTCAAACGCAAAAAGGGAAATTAACTATATAAAATGACCTGCAAGAGTAGCTAGCCTAGTACTTACCTAACCTATGAATCTATAATCTTACATTTCAGATGCACATACAAAAATGCAATAAACTCACCAAAAACCTGCAATGCTTTACTGATCCAAAAACTCTCACCAACACAACTAAAGCTACACTCTCCACTGCTTAACACCTCCCCTCAGTAATTTATGGAGTACTCATTCCTACTAACTTCCAGGCAGCATAAAAAGCAAAATTTGAGCAATACTATAATAAAGTGGCTAAATTATCAGCAAATGCCCCTTTCAGAACCCACTACTGTAGGGCACTGAAAGCCTAAATTGATTAGAACCAACTCATCAACTAATGTCTACAGAGCTTTTTCCCACCTACAACATTAGCCAGCAATCATCTGCTTGTCCAGCAATAAATGCTGTTCTATATAACTATGTTTGTACTCCATCATTATGATTCAGTGAGAAAAACCTTTACTGTCTTCAAACTTATCAAATCTGCAGGCCATGATCTATATTTATACCATGTTGCTAAGGCCTGGGACTCCTTGCCTATATTCATCAGATCAATACCCTCCTTCCAGTCCTTCAAAACCATTCAGAAATAGTTCTTAGCCAAAATCTGTCTTGGTTTTTGCCCAACCTCAGGATTCTGATATTCCTAAATATGAACAAGTTCCTAATCATACCTCACACCTCCTGACTCACCCTTTACACTCACTTCCTAACTTTATCTAGATGAAAATGGACACCTACTCAGTTAGATTTTCCTGGTAGACTTCAGTAAACAAATATGTTTGACCTTGTCCTTACAAATGTTTCCTCTGCCTACACCCCACTAATATAATACAATACAATACAATATACAACTTGTGATTGCAAAAACTAACCAACTGTAATCCAAGAAAAAATCACACCCAGATAATCAAATCTGTGGAAATAATTGGCCACCCACACCACAAGAAAAATCATCAGACTGAAAATATATGAAAGCAATATTACTGGTCATTAACTACTTCATACTGCTCAACTGTCCCTGATTTTGCCTCATGTTATTACCCTTCTCTTTGTAAAATGTTTTGATTTTCTAGTAAATCACTGAAGACTACAGTCATTACATAATGTCTGACATTAGAGTTTCATACTTCAGTCTGTGATGTCAGACATTAGAGTTTCATACTTCTTAGTCTTTAGGAAATCCATGTTGTTCAAAATCCGGTTGTTCTCCTACTAACGTGTGTTAGGGTAATATTTAAAAGTTATACCTGATTTTGGACTTGTAAAGACTCTGGCGATCATTAGTCTACTCTAAACCTATGAACTACTAGTTATGCACCACACATGGCACAACAATACACTGAATGCATTATTCATACTTATTTCTTCCTACAGTATATATTCCAAATTCAAGATTTGACATAAACAATGAAAGAAAATCTCATACATAAAAACGTACAACTGTCAGCATGTACCAGAATGTCTCACTGGAGCCATGTTATTGTGTCAAGTAGACTTGTTTCAATTGAGCCAGCAGGAAAACCTACCCATTATCTGAACAATAAAACATGGCTATAATCGCTCTCAAATACAACACCAAGAGGTGAAGTGACAACTCTGGTTTCACAACCCCTCAACAAAACTAATTCTAAACTTATTATCACTATCCACAAAAGGAAAGCACAATAAATATTGTATAAAAAATACATAACTAATAAGCCACACTAACGCCTTAAAATGGATGGCATCTTCTTAGTAGGGCTAAAATCCTGCAGAGGAAAGTAACATAAACATGGTAAACCTCCTAGAAAACCAGACTCCCGAGGAATCAGTGAAAAAATAACCAGTCAGCAATGGAGATAACACTTCTCCATTAACACAAACACACAGTGACATTACTGCACACTCAGAGTGCAGGAAAACTAGCAACTTGTAAAGAATTAAACCTATAATACAAAGCTTTACACTATATAAACCATGCAACATGAAAACAAGAAGTACATCAAACACATACTGCCCACTTAAATTTCTCCAGTAATGAAACCAAACACAAGATGTCATAAGTAACACACAGTTTAAATGTGAATCTCCCAAACATAAAAATTTTCACATACCTGTAATATACAAGTGTGTAATCTAAATAAGTCCTATTAAGTCTTCGAGCAGCCATCTCCTACAATGCTGACTGCTACTCCAGATGACTTGCACAGACTCTACAGAACAGCTTAAACAGCAGAATATCACCATTATTTGTAAAATTTACTCCAAAATTAAAGTCACCTATAGCAAATTGTGACAGACATTTATAATCCCACTGTCACCAACCTCAGAAAGTTAAATTCTGAAACAAACAGTATTAATTTAATAAAAAAGGCTGCACTCACCTCTTGTCCAAACTTCACTTATGACTGTGAGATCCACAACTAGGCAGAATTCTGTAGAAAGGACACATATATTGTTTCATAACACCACATACCCCCCCCCCAAACCTCGGGTTGGGAGGGTGGCTTAATGGCTAAGGTGTTTGCCTTACAAACACAAGGTGCAGGGTTTGAGTCTCACAAGGGATAATTGTCTAGGCTTAAAATGGTTCGCAAGGGCAGTTAGCTTAGTACTAAACAATTAAACCAAGCCTTGTTTGTCCACATGATGCACCTAGACAAATATCTGACTTTACTACTTTGTAATGAATGCATGAATATATTACACTGGTAAACACATTCAGATAAATACATACATTGAAATGCAGAAGACATTTGTAACAGCTCAGCATTTAAATGTCTCACTCAAAGAAATGAAAGTAAATACCAAGCCAGAAACCAGTGCATTTAACACCTCATCAGGTTTGATATGACCATTGCTGCTGACCCCCATTGTTTAGCCCAGTATGTCCAAGATCAAAAACCAAAGATGACTGTAGCAATGTTAGAATAATTAACATGCAAACCAATTGACTCAGGCTTCCCTTACCACAAACTAATTTTCAGTCAGTGTTTTAGTTAATGTAACAAACTTCAAGAAAGTGAAGTTTGGAATGGGGATTGACATCTGCAGAAAATAATAAAGCTATGTATACAGCTGTAAGAGGCCTATTTATAGGCTTGTAGCACACTTGGAAAAGAAGAGAAAACTAATTTTCAGTGAAAATCAGGGGAACCTCAAATAACAGCTGTCCAAGAGGAGAGTTGAGAAACAGAGGCTGGACAGGGGCATTGGGTGTAGACTTGTAGGAACATGGGCTAAATTCTTGGCTAGGTTTGTAAGGGCGTCAGGGCTAATAGCCTAGTAACTTCCTATGATCCTATAAGTGATGAAAGCGGTCCCAAAATACTTCAATGTTTCCTCCACAAAAAGATCTCAGGTCTCAGTAATCCTAACTACTCTGATATACTGAAAGACCTTTCTCTCTACAAAGTGTCCTACACATTCCTGAATGGGTCATGTCCACACAAGTTCCCATGCTATGAAATGACCCAGCACTCTAAGATCACCATCACCACAGTAAAAGTAGTTGTAAACCTATACTATCACATTAACAATACCAGATGGCATGACAAGTACCTTATCCAATGCATTCCACGTTGTGCAATAGGTTGATTTTACATGTCAAACATAGCACTTAAATTGTGGCATTTATAAATTTATATATATATATATATATATATATATATATATATATATATATTTGGATAACTGTAAGAATTCAGGACAAAACCAATAAAAACAGCAAATCCACTTTTTTCAAAAATGTGTAAATATAATTTTCTTTCAGTCTTTTGTGCATGAAATCAGTTTAATTTTTCTCAACTTTTTATATCTACCAGCAGGATAAACTATTAATGGTGTTATGTACTGCCTGATTAGCATACAAAAAAAATAATAAAAAATGTATTACCTTGATCAGTTACACTTTATAATACATTTTTTCAACCAATTTAGGTGTAAGTCATTTGCTTACAAAACATATACCCAAATTTGTCTTGGCATACCCCTCAGCTTTAGTAAGCTATCGCATTAAATGGCAAAGAACATCCATAAGTGGTAATCTTTAAATGTGTGCAAACAGCTCCCTGTGCAATACAAATGCAAGCTATTAGCAAATCATTTTATCTTTTTCGTCTACCATCGCCAATAATTACAGTCCAAAAATGCCAGTCAGCGGGGCAAAACACAACCACACATATACCTCTCAGTTCTCCCAGATTTCGGGGAACACAACTAATTGGTTCTCAAACTTTTGTTCCATCCCTCCTAAATCTGGAAATAATTTTGAGGGAATAGCACCGACTAAGAGTACCTTTTCCCTAAATATTTTCTCTTTGTCCAGAATTACAAGGTAAAAGATGAAAGACATCACACACACACACACACACACACACACACACACACACACACACACACACACACACACACACACATTGTGCTAACACATATGGAGCTATTTCCCACAAAGGAGGAGCAGGCCACTTCTTCCCTTTTGTCTGGCTCCAAGTTGTTACAGAAAATAAAAATCATTTATTGCAGTCCTTTGCAAAAAATGTTTACAATTAAAAAAAATGAGTGCACTCAACAATAGAAATAAAATTTCTCCAACTGGCTAATCAATAAAAAGGGTCTATTGCCATGGATATGAACTTTCCCACTACCTCTGTTACCGGCTTGGTAGATATGGGCATCCTGAGGCAATGTAGAAACTGCCTCATATTTACAGACAACCAGTTAATTATTAAATAAATTCATATGGTATGTGAGAGATGTATTTACACAATGTCAATGGAGGCAAAGCTCTCACATAAAATCACTCCTAATATCAATAAGGTTTTCAGTAGTTCACACACTGCACTGATCACACACACTTCAAAGCAGAAACATAGACCCATATATGGTGAGGCATTTAAATGTAACCTACCTAAACCACAAAGACCTTCTAGATGAAGTACACAAACTCTCTCAGCAACCCTGAATGCACTCTTTCAAAACAACACCCACATCAATATACTGCCACATCTTGTGGAGCCTCTACTTGTAGCCCCATATGCCAAGCCACCACAGAATCTAACATTCTAGTCAATGGAGGCCCCATTGTGAGATACACTGATGTCCCTCTCACCAAGCTGAGTAAAGACAAAGTCATAGTCAGTTGCTTATCCAGGGCCAGGATCCACCATATTATGAACGCATTCAGGTCGTTGGACCACAAGTACACATATGACTCCGTCATAGACTATGTGGGTGTAAATGGCCTGAGATGTACCTCCCTGGATAACACAAAGGGGGACATTGTGGAGCTCTCACAATGCGTCTCTCAGGCTGGTATGAGAGTAGCATTAAGTAGCATTTTACCGTCTCTAAGGATGATGCCACACTATGAAGAAAAGATGACTGACTAATAACTGGCTTAGTTTTTGGTGTCATTCCAAGGTGATGCAATATTTATCAGCATGGAAGGATATGGTTAACAGACCATGTTGCTTTACCAGGGATGATCTGCACCTCTCCCTTTTAGACTTTCAAATATTAGCTAAAAAATGGTCCTCCCTGCATAGTTTTTTTTTAGGTAATGCCAAATTGAAATTAATTCCAAAATAGCAAATCAAAATAAAGAAAATCTAACAGTGTTACTGCTCAATGCTAGGAGTCGAAACAAAAACTTCACTCCCTAGAAGCTCTCCTGACCTAATAGAATGCTGATGTCTATGCAGTCACTGAGATATGGCAACATATGAACATGACAGTTTAAAATCCTGAAAGTTAAGGAATAAATTTATGTTCCTCATATTGATCACTGCTGCAGTAGCCTTAACTATATGGTTCATATCTTGCATAGGATATAAGTCAGACAGCCTCCAAAGCTTTAGGGTATATTCCATGGGTCTTAACCAGCAGTCAGCTTCAAATGAGGCGACTATGAAGAAAAGTTTGGGCACTAAGCCCTTCAGAGCTTTCCTGTGACTAAACACCAAGCTCTTCTCATAATGCACAACAGTGTCCCTAACTCCTCAGATCAAGTATGCCGCCTACTGATTTAAAAGGCAAGACTGATAAAGAACAAAAAACTGAGTCTGAAACATGGGACATGAAAGCTTTTATATCATCCAAAATATTTCTAGGAATGACAAGGTCAGAGATGGATGGAAGGAAAGGTGAAGAAGAATGAAAACGGACAACACAGATGGAACCTTATGGTAAGTGCATAACTTCTTTATCTGATGTTGCCCTTTTCATTCTTCCTCACTTCTTCTTTCGGCTTTTCCTGGTTATGGGTCTCCTGTCTGCTCATGATTGGCAGTGGAGTTTCACAGCATTGAGTTGTCAGCCCAGCGCCCAACCTTCCATAGAAGACACACACACGCACAGGGCCAGTTTAGTGTGTTCAATCCACCTACAGCATGTCTTTGGGTTGTGGGAGGAAACCGGAGCACCCAGAGGAAACTCTTGCAACCACAGGGAGGACATGCAGACTCTGCACAGAAGGCACCCCAGCCAAGGATCGAACCGGAGAACCTCTTGCTGTGAGGTGGCAACGCTAACCGCTGCACCACCGTGGCTGCCCTTCATTCTTCTTCACTGATGGGTCAAAATACCCAACAATGTAACTCTCTGAAGGCCCTCAGACAGGGATATGTCAGAGCATTGTTGAGCCAAAGAAAGCTCTGTTGTTGGAGACAGGTAGATATCAAATGGTGGAGGTGTGATGGGGAAGAAAGAGGTAATTTTAAATATATGTTTTTGGAAGTGTAATGAGATGGCAGACTTAAAAATGATAATTGGGTAATGATACATGCTGAATAATGTTTTGGAGGAGGAATGAGCTTTAAAATAAGGCATGACTTGAATGAGCTATATAATGTTTGACTGACAGTGACTGGATAGATTATAAATGATGTATAATGTTTGCAACTAAAAATATTTCAAAGTGACTTGTTTTCATTTATATAAATGTAGATTAAGTTATCAGTTATGACATAGACAAAGATGTTTTGTGTTAAAAAAAAAAAAAAATGAAAAGAAAACAACCTTGACATCTAGAAATAAAGTCCAAGCTATAAACTGATTTACCCATCCAGTATTAACTTACAGTTTTGGGGTAATTGACTCTTCCCAAAAGGTACTGGATCAGTTGGACAGAAAAACAATAAGAATGCTTCACATTACCAAATGAAATATAAATATCAGTTTATAACAAGATTATATATTCCATACTCGGAAGGCGGTATAGGCCTCCTCTAAACTGATTACGTGTATAGATCTGCAGCCGTGGGACTGCATACATATCTGCTGACCTCATCAGATCCAGTCTTGGAAGTTTTAAAACATGAAGAGACAAAGTCAAAGATGACCACTCTGCTTAGTTTAGCAGAATCATTCAACAGGCAAGCAGAAATGGAAATCAAACCTGAAGTCGACAAAAATCATACAGTTACTGAATGTGCAAAAAAACAAAGGAAAGAATGTAAGATGGATCAGTTGGAAGAAAAAATCTGGAAAAGCCATAAATATAGTAAGAAGTATAGAGATTTCCTGGAACAACCTGATAAGGGTTTGACACAGGAATGTATAAGGGGACGCTAGTTGAAGCCAGAGGATGAAAGGGTAATAATAGCAGCCCAGGACAGTGGGACTACACACACAGTAGTTTACAAAGTCCATTGAACATGTGGGAGAAGCAGAAAAATGTAGGTTCTCTAAAAAAAAAAAAAAAAAGAATTAGGAAGAGGCACATACCTTGTTGCTGGGTGTGATATACTTATGGCAGAGGGCCTATACCCTGAAAGACACAATCGTGTGGCAAGATTGTTCCATTGAGGATTGTGCAAACACTACAACAGAAAAGTAGCTGAGAAGCATTGGGAACACGAGCCACAAAGTATTGTATAGAATGATGAATTGTACATCAGCTATAACCAGCCATTACCAACAATCCCAAAAGGTAGATGTGAGACAACCAAACATATATTAGTTCAGGAAAAAGACACAAAAGTAGAATTGATTACTGAAGTTGCTACATATTGCCATTACATACACCAAGACATGAAATTATAAAATATCAAGATTTGTAGGCAGAAATAAGACCAGTGTGGAGGAAAAATACCCAGACAGTTCCAATAGTAGTAGTCGGAGCAATGGGTTGAATAAAAACAAATTGCTATCATATTTAGATATGCTACCCATAAATGTAACTCTGTTTGAACTGCAAAAATCAATTCTGGGCCCATTATGGGTTCTATGAAGAGCACTTTTGGATAACACAGGTTGAAGCAATACTAATTTCATGATGTTTAACTATACCCTGACTTAGGAATGGGGTCCCTTTCCATAACAGTATTAGAAACCAAAAGACTTGCAGATATTAAACCGTACCTCGGACACATCCACTTAAATGGCATGTTTATAAAATAACATGCAACCTATCCAAGTTTAACCTAGACATATGCATTACTGCCTTAGTATCTTTTAAATGGACTATCCAAAAAATACAACCATTACATGCTGCTATAAAAATTTACCCAGGAAGCTGTAACAGACACTGAAATATGGCTTTGTAACTCAGAACTCATGCTCAACCACCTCCCCCAAAAAATACTACTGTTTCCTCCAGAGTGGGCTCTCATGAAAAAAACATTTAAAATCCTCTCATCTAATAATACACCATCTGAAGTCACTTCTAATAGCAAATAATGAGGGAGGATAGTGGATGATTATAAGTAATACTGAATACCAATAACAGTGACTACAATACTAATAATAAACATAAAAGTGGACGATGATGACTAAGTTAGCAGATGACTGCAAGCTAGGAGCAGTCACTGAATCCTCCTATGACTTGGCCATCTTACAGGGAGGTTTGTCTCAAATAACTGGTGTCAAAAATCATGGTATGAAACTAAATACTAAAAAATGCATTAATGTATCTTTTGGGAAGTCATCTACCCCTAGGAACTACCACATTGACAATACACCCCTAAGAGTTGACCCAGTTGTTTAGGATTTGGGAACTTGTGTGGACAATGACTTACCATTTGACCAACATCTGTCTGCTGTTGTAAGAAAATCCTTCTATATTGCACATATTATAAATAAAGGGATTGTGTCAGAGCTAGGCATGTCACTGACCCCCTTTACTCAGCCTTCACTCATTCCAATAATTGAACATAATGCCCCATTTGGCATGTATCTGTTCAGACACATGTAACAACTGGAGCTCCTACAAAGATACTTTACTAAAAGGATACAAGGCCTAAACAAGTCCTACATGGACCAACTGAAACCTCTGTCACTATTCTCTGTATCCTACAGACTCCTAAGATGCAACCTGTGTCCGGCATTGCCTAGGCTTCTAAACCTCTTCTGCAACATTAATAGAACAGTTTGGAGGGAGAGGTATATTTCACAGAGGATACTACCACTGTGCAACAGACCCCCCCCCATTAGGGCTACTACCTGTCCCTCATTGAGAGTGACAGTCCCATGTTGGGCAGTTGTGTCCTGCGAAAAAAACTAAAAAATTGGCAAATGTCCTGACATTTTAAGACAAAATATATTTCTTAAGTTTGCTTGAATAGTTGCATAAAACCGAACTGGCCCATGCAATACAAATGGGCTGATGTAGCTTTGAAATGCTTTATCTTAGGCATGTTCCACTCAAATTATTATTCTCATCAGGGGTAATATGTAATTATCAACCATGGGACAGGTAAGGCCAATCTATAACCAAGTGGGATAGGTTATTTCAAACACACAAAGGGAAATAAGCTAGATTAAATGGCCAGCAAGAGCAGCTAACCTAGTACTAACCTTACCTATGAACCTATAATCTTACATTAACCTAGTACTAACCTTACCTATGAACCTATAATCTTACATTAACCTAGTACTAACCTTACCTATGAACCTATAATCTTACATTAACCTAGTACTAACCTTACCTATGAACCTATAATCTTACATTTGTTGTGCATATACAAAATGCATAAAGAACACGCCAAAAACCTGGAATGCTGTAGAGATCCAGAAACTTTCACACCAACGCAACAAAAATCTTCCGTTTCTTTCGGCTGTTTTCATTAGGGGTCGCCACAGCGGATCATCTGTTTCCATTTCTTTCTCTCCTCTGCATCTTTCTCTGTCACACCAGCCACATGCATGTACTCTCTCACCATATCCATAAACCTCAACTTAGGCCTACCTCTCTTTCTCTTACCTAGCAGCTTCATCTTTAGCATCCTTTTCCCAATATACCGAGCATCCCTCCTCAGCACATGTCCAAACCAACGTAATCTCGCCACTCTGGCTTGGTCTCCAAACCATCCAAACTGGGCTGACCCTCTAATATACTTTTCCTAATCCTGTCCACCCTCATCACACCCAGTGCAAATCTTAGCATCTTTGACTCTGCCACGTCCAGCTCTGAATCCTGCCTTTTTGTCAATGCCACTGTCTCCAACCCATATAACATAGCTGGTCTCATTACCTCTTGTAGACCTTCCCTTTCACTCTTACTGGTACTCGTCTGTCACAAATCACTCCGGACACTCTTCTCCACTCACTCCATTGTTTCTGTGTATACATTTACACTATACACTACACAGATGGGGACTAAAGGTGGAGGTGTCTCAATTTACATCAGAAACACATATACCACAAGGCTTGGAGGTTCTCCACATTCTAATCACCATTTACAAAATCCAATACCTACCACTTCCTTACAAGCTATAGATCCCCCTATAAGACCAAGGAAACCATACCATATATTTAAACTTACTGAAAACACTCATCACCCAAGGTAATACAGTAGACATGGGTAATTTTAATTATCCCATTATTAACGGGGAATCATATATGACACCAAACATACAGACACAGGAACTTCTGGATTTTTGTAAACACACACACACATATATATATATATATATATATATATATATATATATATATATATATATATATATATATATACATATATATATATATATATATATATATATATATATATATATATATACACACACACACATATATATATATATATATATATATATATATATATATATAGATATATACACACACACACACACACACATATATATATAATATATATATATATATATGTATATATATATGTATGTATATATATATATATATATATATATATATATATATATATATATATAGTTCTTCAAATCTGAAACAGCCAACTCCACTTCAGCGAACAACAATTCTGTCAAAAGCACAGACTACCAAATTTAATTTTCTGGGAAGTGAACCACTTGGCCACGAGAGTGAACTTTGCTATTTTCCCCATTGTAGTGCGATCTTGCAGATATTTTTTTTAATTTATTTATTTAACATTTGTTAACCAGGAAGGTTTGACTTGGAACTAAGCCAATTTTCAGCAGAGGCCCGGGGTGAAATGCTCCAGACGTGTGTTTCTAATGTGGGAGGAAACTGGAGCACCCAGAGGAAACCCATATGAACACAGGGAGGACATACAGACTCCACACAGAAGGCACCCCAGCCGAGAATCAAACCAGAGAATCTCTTACAGTGAGGCAACAAAGCTACCACTGCATCATCAGATATATTTAGTGGGTTTAATTTGTTTCCATTCAGTTTTATCCCTGGTAGGAAATTTGAATCAGTCCAAGAATTAGTTTTGCAATAAGTACCTCTGCTACAAAGAGACCAAACACACCAAAGAAAAGTCTGACAATGTAAAATCTCAGATTAAACATCAGGAAGATTTTAAGAGTGAAGCCAAGCAAATTTCCTCAAAAGTGATCTGGATGCAGTAGATCTGGAGGAAGAGTCAGCAACATCATAAGTACATTTTAAGACATCCTTAGTCACTGGAGAAATGGATATCACAGAAGCATTTAATGAATTCTTTTACTCAGAAGATGGAAGGTTAATCATAAACCTCCACATTCCAAAAAAGTCACAAGAAGAAAATTTCAACATATGAATGTGACAGTTTAAAATCCTGAAAGTTAAAGAATACATTTATGTTCATCATATTGATCACTACTGCAGTAGCCTTAACTACATAGTTTATATCTTGCATAGGATATAACAGTCTGGCAGCTTCCAAAGCTTCAGGGTACATTCCATGGGTCTAAACCATCAGTCAGATTCAAATGAGCTGATTACAAAGAAAGGTTTGGGCACCAAGCCCTTCAGGGCTTTCATGCAACCAAACAGCAAGCTCTTCTGAGGCTTACAAGGATGGATGGTCGGCTTATGCTGCTTTTTTGCTGGGCAGACAAGTTCCCTTTGTGGAAATAAATCTTCCTTTTTAGAAAAAAAAAGTTATGTACTCACCCTAATGTTCCATCTGTGTTGTCCATTTTCATTCTTCCTCACTGCTAGGTCTCCGATCTGGCTCAGCCACATTCTCTAGACTTTGGATCCTAGTCTCAAGTGCCTCCCTCTTCCCATAATGCACTACAGTGCCCCTAACTCCTCAGATCAACCTTGCTGCCTGCTGACTTAAAAGACAAGACAGATAAAGAACAAAATTAAGGCTGAAACATGGAACATGAAAGCTTTTATATCATCCAAAATCCTTCTAGGAATGACAAGGCCGGGATGGCTGGGAGGGAAGGTGAGGAAGAATGAAAATGGACAACACAGATGGAACATTATGGTGAGTGCATAACTTCTTTATCTGATGTTGTCCTTTTCATTCTTCCCCACTGATGGGTCAGAATACCCAGCAATGTAGGTCTCAGGAGGCCGTCAAAGAAGGATATGTCAGAACACTGTCGAGCCAAAGAAAGCTCTGCCCTTAATATTAGTTTAATACCTATGTGCTCTAATTTTAAGTGCTGGCATTAGTGAAATGTGGTCATTGAGCCCCGGTGGGTCACAAGCATCCAACTGTAATTGCCATATTAACTCCCTTAATTCCAGTCGTGCTTCCCAATCCCCACCTCTTTCATTTCTTTTAACCTGCTCAATGACCCAAAACTTAAAATTGGCCTGAGGACATATTACTGTATGTCTAGAAAGGGCATATCTGGGAAATATCTGGTAGATATCAAATGTTGGAGGTGTGATGGAGAAAAAATAGTTAATTGGGAATATATATTTTTGGGAATGTAATTTATTTATTCTTCTTTTTCCCGGTTAGGGGTCACCACAGGGGATCACCTGTCTGCTCATGATTGGCAGTGAAGTTTTTTATGATGTCGAGTTGCCAGCCCAGCACCCAACCTTCCACAGAAGGCACACACATGCATGCACTCACACCTAAGGCCAATTTAGAGTGTGCAATCCACCCACAGCATGTCTTTGGGATGTGGGAGGAAACCGGTGCACCCAGAGGAAACCCACGCAACCACAGGGAGGACATGCAGACTCCGCACAGAAGGCACCCCAGCCGAGGATCAAACCAGAGAACCTCTTGCTGTGAGGCAGCAACGCTAACCACTGCACCACTGTGGCCGCCCTGAGAATGTAATTTATTTATTTAAGTTTGATGACCGGGGAAGTCCACTGGGCCAGAAGAGCCCGTTTTCAGTGGAGGCCCGGGGAGAAAAGCTCCAAAACATATTATAGTTACATTTGAATTTACAACTTGCAGGTTACAAAGAAAGGGCAAACAATTATACATTTCAATTACATATTGCAAGTTATTAGGGACACAACAAGTCAGAGTTAAAAATGAGAATTGAGGGACCAATACATGCTGAATAATGTTTTGGAGGAGGAGTGAGTTTTAAAAGAAGGCAAGATGTGAATGAGCTATGCAATGTTTGATGGACAATGAATGTGTAGAGTATAAATGATGTTTAATGCTTGCAACTAAAAATATGTCAATATGATTTTTTCCATTTATATAGATGTCTGTCTATGCCATAAGTGATAATTCAAAAAAAGATGCTTCTTAAAAAAAAAAGGGAAAGAAAACAACCTTGATATCTAGGAATGAAGTCCAAGCTATAAACTGATTTACCCATCCTGCATTAACTTACAGTTTTGGTGTGATTGGCTGTTCCCAAAAGATATTGGATCAGTTGGACAGAAAAACAATAAAATTACTTCCTGCTTAACAAATGAAGTATAAATATGAGTCTATACCAAGATTATATATTTCATGCCATGAAGGTAGTATAGGCCTCCTCAAAACTGATTACATGTATAGATCTGCAGTTGTCGGATGCCATACATATCTGCTGATCTCATTAGATCCAAACAGTTTTGAAAGTTTTAAAACACGAGGAGATGAAGTCTAAGATGACCATTCTGCTGAGTTTAGCAGAATTATTCAACTGGCAAACAGGAATGGAAATCAAACCAGAAGTTGACAGAAATCATACAACAAATGAACGTGCAAAAAAAAAACAAAAAAAGAATGCAAGAAGGATCAGATGAGTGGAAATGTTCTTCTTTCGGCTTTTCCTGGTTAGGGGTCACCACAGCGGAACTCCGGTCTGCTAATGATTGGTTAATGATTGATAATAATGATTTTATGGTGCCGAGGTGCCAGTCCAATGCCCAACCTTCAACCAAGGCACACCCATTTACACATGTCTTTCGAATGCCACCCAGCAACGGGGAGGACATGCAGACTGCACACAGAAGGCATAAGAGGAAATAAAATGTGGAAAAACCATAAATATAGTAAGAAGTATAGAGATCTCCTGGAACAAACTCATGTTGATAAGGATTTGACACAGGAATGGATAAGGGGTCGCAAGTTGAATCCAGAGGATGAAAGGTTAATAATAGGAGCCCAGGATAGTGGACTTACACACACATTAGTTTATGAAGTCCATTGAACATGTGGGGGAACCAGACAAATGTAGGTTCTGTTTAAAAAAGAAATTATAGTCGTATACCTTGTTGGGTGTGATACTCTTATGGCAGAGGGCTTATAGACTGAAAGACACACTAGTGTGGCAAGATTGTTCCACTGAGGATTCTGCAAACACCACAATACAGAAGTAGCTGAGAAACATTGGGAGCATGAGCCACAAAGTATTATAGAGAATGATGAAGTGTACATCAGATTGTATCAGCCATTACTAACAGTCTGAACAAGTAGATGCAAGAACACCAGATATAGTAGTTCATGAAAAAACACAAAAGTAGCATTGATCATCGTTACAGTGTCTTACATACAGCAAGACACAAAATAATAAAACATTAAGATTTCCAGGCAGAAACAACAGCAATGTGGTGGAAAATGCCCAGATAGTTCCAACACTAGTAGTAAGAGCAATGGACAAATAAAAAATCCTACAGTTATTTTTAGATATGTTACCCATAAATGTAAATCCATATGAATTGCAGGAATGAATTCAGAGCCTAGTGTTGGTGCTACAAAGAGCACTTTTGGATAACAAAGATTGAAGCAATACTAATTTTATGAACTTTAACCATACCCTGACTTGGGAATGGAGTCCATTCCCACAACGGTATTAGAAACCCAAAAGATTTGGAGAAATTAAAACCATACATCTGATCTGACAATCCACTTAAATGGCACATTTATAAAACATTCAACCTATCCGAGTTTAACCTAGACATATGCATTACTACTCTATTATCTTTTAATTGGAATAACCAACAAATCCTTCCCTTACATGATGCTTTAAATGAATTAAATGAAACTTTCCTAAATAGCCTTGCAACTCCTAGAAGGAAGAGATTAAAACAAATGAAATTTGGCTATCCAAAAATAGTAGAATGCTAATACAGGGTAAAGAAAAAGTGTGGAAAGAGTGGTAGAAATACAAAATATTACAATATCTCAAATTTCTAAATGCTCCACATCTGTAATAAAAAGCAAATAAATGAAGGCAAAAAACTATACTAGAACAACACTTTGAACAATAGGTAACACAACTATAAAAATATTTCAGTTATCTATTAAAAGAATCTTGAATCCTGGACAAAAATTCAACCCTAATCCCTCTCCCAACGGATTCCCACACCTAATCGCAACCCTGCCCAATAGCCATATATCACTATGTCCACTTTCACTGTCAAACCACTGCCCCCATTACATATAAAACAACTCAAACAATGCTCAGCTGCAGCTGATGACCTTCCAAGTGAGTACATTAAAATAGCAGCCAATAGCATTGCCCATTTTGTCTCAATATTATAAATAGGTCAGTCTAGGAATCCCATGTTCCTTTTCTTTGGAAATATCTTTGGAAACAATCACACATTATCTATCTATGCAAAGTAGGAAATTCAACAGACATCACTAACTTTAGACCTATAGTGATCTTAGGTTCATGGGAGATTAGTAGGCCAGATGCCCTGAAGTCATAATCAAACTGTGTACTGTGTGTTTATTAGGTGAAGACCTTAACCATCATGCTATACCCACCTTCTCTGGAATACCTGAAAAACATGGCTTCCATATCTTCCATAGTACTAACACTGTGCTCCTAATCCTTATAGATACTGTTAATAATGATAGAGATAACAAACTAGTCCCCGTTTTATTTCTGTACTTATCTACAGCCTTCAAGACAATTTGTCAGAGCAAACATCTACTTCAAATGTCCACATTAGGTCTATTGCAGCCCACCCTTCTATGATTCAAAAGCTACTTGGCCAATAGGTATCAGTCAGTAAAATGGCACTGTACCCTCTCTCCAAGTTCCCAGTCACAATCAGTGTGACACAAGGTCTACTCCTCTTTAACCCACCACCACCTTCCACTGATCCACAAAACAGGCTTCCCTAATACAATGCGCTGATGACTCCACACTCATGCGTGTATCAGATGACTTGGCACATCAACAAAAAATTGCTCAGGAAGCTGTAACAGACACTGAAACATGGGTTTGTAACTCACAACTTATGCTCAACCCCCAAAAAGAATATTAGTGTTTCCCCCAGAGCTCGCTGTCATGAAAAACAACATTTAAAACTCTCTCACTTAATAATACAACATCTGAAGTAACTTCTAATAGCAAATAATGAGGGAAGATAGTGGATGATTATAATCTTCTTCTTTCGGCCTTTCCCAGTTAGGGGTCGCCACAGTGGATCACCTGTCCACTCATGATTGGCAGTGGAGTTTTACAGTGTTGAGCTGCCAGCCCGGCGCCCAACCTTCCACAGAAGGCACACACACGCACACACTCACACCTAGGGCCAATTTAGAGTGTCCAATCCACCTACAGCATGTCTTTGGGATGTTGGAGGAAACCGTAGCACCCAGAGGAAACCCACGCAACCACAGGGAGGACATGCAGACTCCGCACAGAAGGCACCCCAGCTGAGGATCGAACCGGAGAATGTCTTGCTGTGAGGCGGCAATGCTAACCGCTGCACCACCGTGGCCGTCCATAGTGGATGATTATAATAATAATAATGATGATGATGATGACAACTAAGTCTGCAGATGACTGCAAGCTAGGGGTAGTCACTAATTCTTCTAAACACTTGGCCATCCTGCAGGGAGGTTTGTCTTAACAGTTGTCAAAATCATGGTCTGAAACTACACACCAAAAAATCCATTACTGTATCTTTTGGGAAGTCATCCACCCCTAGCAACTACCACATTGACAATACACCCCTAAGACTTGACCCAGTTGGTTAGGATTTGGGAAGGGATGTGGACAGTGACTTAAGTTTTGACCAACATGTGTCTGTTGTTGCAAGAAAGTCCTTCTATACTGCACAGATTATAAACAAAGGGATGGTTTCTAGATCTAGGGATGTCATTGACCCCCTTTGCTCAGCCTTCATTGGGCCAGTCATTGCACATAATACCCCCTTTGGCATGTATCTGTTCAGACACATGCAACAAGGTGAGCTCCCACAAAGATACCTTACTAAAAAGATACAAGGCCTAAACAGCAGGTCCTGCATGGACCGAGTGAAACCCGTGTTACCATACTCTGCATCCTACTGTCTCCTAAGACGTGATCTGTGTCTGGTATACAGGGCATCCTCTGACCTATTACTAATGGCATTACTGCACATCAGTAAGTCAAATGGCATCAGAAATACTTTGCCTAGGCATCTAAACCTCGTCTGCAGCAGTAATAGGACAGTTTGGAGGGACAGGTATATTCTGCAGAGGATACCACTGCTGTGGAACAGACTCCCCATCCACATTAAGCAAAGTTCATCCCCTGTACATTTTCAAGTGCAACTTAGATGCAGGTCCTAAATGCTTTATCCTAGGCATGGGTCCACTCAAATTATCTGTGGTATGATCACAGTTATTCTCATTAGGGGTAATAATTAATTATCCACCATGGGACAGGTAAGGCCAATCTATAACTAAGTGGGATAGGTTATTTCAAACACAAAAAGGGAAATTAGGTAGCTAAAATGGTCTGCAAGACCAGCTAGCCTAGTACTTACCTATGAACTTATAATTGACATGCACATAAAAATGCATCAAAAATACTCACCACAAACTTGGAATGCTTTAGACATCCAAAAATGTTCTTACCAACACAACTAAAGCTACACCCACCACTACTTAGCACTTCCCTTCACTGCTTTATGGATCTCCCATTCTTACTAATTTCCAGGCAGCAAAAAAAGCAAAAGTTGACCAAAGCTATAACAAAGTTGCTAAATTTGCAGCAAATACCCCTTTCAGAACCCACTGCTATATAGCACTGAAAGCTTAAATTGGTTATTATTTTTCTCTAACTTCATATTGCAATTCCTCTATGTATTATACTAGTTTACCTTTAACTTCTAAAAAACGTCAAAAATTTCTCTAAGAAATAAATTATTGTTATATAAGTTATATTTGTTTTAACTAATTTTGTCACATTATGTCCAATTTGGTATGATTATTTAAACTACAGATGTTCTGCTTTATTTTTGAGGCTATTAAATTTGTTTTCAAAATCTTTTAAAATACTGTGGAAGATTTCTCCCTAGGCCTCCAATAAAAATGGACACCTACCTAGTTAGACTTTCCCTGTAGTTAGACTTCAGTAAGCAAATATCATGCGTAACCTTGTCCTTACAAATGTTGCCTCTGCCGACACTCCACTAATATAATATAATATAATACAATATAACGAACAACCAAAAAGGAGAAATACGACAGAAAGATTCCAAAACAATACACCAAAAGTTCAGTCGGAGGCAGAAACCGCAACCACATGAGATTTATTGGAAGTAGATATAAATGCCAGCTGTAACTCAGTTAAACACATTTTCGTCTGAGAAAGCTGACTTCTTCAGATAAGGTCCTTTGAGTTATACCTGTATTATCTGAAGAAGTCAGAGAGCTTTCTCCAATGAAAACGTGTTTAACTGAGTTACAGCTGGCATTTATATCTACTTCCAAAAAATCTTGTGTGGTTGCGGTTTCTGCCTCCAACTGAACTTTTTGGTGTATAATACAATATAATATACAACTTGTGATTGCAGCAACTACCCAAATGAAAACCAAGGAAAAATTACACCCAGATAAGGAAATCTGTGGAAATAACTGGCCACCCACACCACAACAAAAATCATCAGACTGAAAAAATACAACAGCAATATTACTGACCATTAACTATTTCATATTACTCAACTATCCCTGATTTTATCTCATACTATTACAATCCTCCTCATAAAATGGTTTGATTTTCTGGTAAATGACTGAATATTACAGTCAGTTTGTGATGTCAGACATTACAGTTTCATACTTCAGCCCGTGATGTCAGACTTTAGAGTTTCATACTTCAGTCTGTAATATCAGATATGAGAGTTTCTTAAAAGTTATACTGGATTTTGGACTTGTAAAGAATCTGGTGGTCATTAGTCTAGTATAAACCTATGAAACTACTACTTATTCACAAAACAGGTTAAAATAATACACTGAATGAATCATTCACATTTCTTCCTACAACATATACTCCAAAGTCAAGATTTGACATCAGTAATGAAAGATAATTTAAATGATCTCATACATAAAAACATGCCCTAACCTGTAGCATCCTTCAGTAGGCCTGTAAGTATGTACCAGGTTGTCTTACCAGAGCCATGTTGTTGTGTGAAGTGGACCATTGTTTCAATTGAGCCAGCAGAAGAAACTTACCTAGTATCTGAGCAATGAAACATGGCCATAATCACTGCCACATACAGCACCAGGAGGTGAAGTGACAACTCTGGTTTCACAAACCCTCAACAAAAGTAATTCTAAACTTATTGTCACTATCCACAAAAGGAAAACACAATAAATATTATATAAAAAATACCTAACTAATAAGCTGCAATAAAACCTTAAACAGCTGAGCTAAAATCCTGCACAGCAAAGCAAAAAGAACATGGTAAACCTCCTAGAGAACCAGACTCCCAAGCAATCAGTGAAAAAATAGCCAGTTAGCAATGCAATTAACACTCATTCATTAGCACAAACTGAAATTACTGCACACTCAGAGTGCAAGAAAACTAGCAACCTGTAAAAAATTAAGCCTGTAATACAAAGCTTTACACTATATGATCCATACTGCATGGAAACAAGAAGTACATCAAATACAATCTGCCTACTAAAATTTCTCTGGTAATGAAACCAAACCTAAGAGATGCCATCAATAGCACACAGTTTAAATTAGAGTATCCTAAACATAAAAGTTTTGACTTACCTGAAATGTCCAAGTGTGTAGTCTAAAAAAGTCCCATTAAGTCTTCGAGCAGCCATCTCCTACAAAGCTGACTGCTTCTCCAGATGCCTTGCACAGATAATACAGAACAGCTGAAACAGCAGGATATACCCATTATCTATGAAACTTACGCCAATAAAACTTATGCCAAAATTCAAGTGACCTATAGCAAATCATGGCAGTCATTTATAATCCTAAAAAGTAGTAATTTAATAAAAGAGGGTGCACTAACCTCTTGTCCAACCTTCCCCTGTCAGTTCCACAGCTGTTTTTCAATATGTTTTGTATGTAATTTGCCGTGGAGCTTTTCTCCCCGGGCCTCCACTGAAAATGGGCTCATCCTAGGCCCAGTGGACTTTCCTGGTTAACAGATGCAATAAATAAATAAATCCCATTGTCACCAACCACAAAAAGTAATAATTTAATAAAAAAGGGTGCACTAACCTCTTGTCCAGCCTTCCCCTGTGAGTTCCACAGCTGAACATATTACTGTAGAAAGGGACATATTTTTTCATAAATCAGCATACCCACCCCCAAACAATTAAGCCAAGCCTTGTCTCCACATGATGCACCTATACAATATCTGATGTACAACTTTGTAATGAATGCATGAATAGATTACACTAGTTAACACATTGAGATAAATACACTGTAATGTATAAGAATTTTTAAACAGCTCAGCATTTAAACCTCTCATCCAATGAAATAAAAGTAAGTACCAAGCCAGAAACCAATGCACTTAGCACCTCATCAAGTTGGATAGGACCATTCTCACCTCTGCTGGCACCCATTGTTTAATCCAGTATGTCCAAGATCAAAAACACTTGACAGAAAGCCAAGGATGATTGTAGCAATTTTAGAATAATTCACATGCAAACCAACTGACTCAGGCTTCTCTTACCACAAACTGAGAATTCTGTAACTATGTTTTATATATTTAGTAAACGCTTTAGTTAATGTGACAAACTTTAAGAAACTGAATTTTCAGTGGAGATTGATATCTGCTGAAAATGATAATAAAGTTACATATACCATTGTAAGTGCCTATTTATAGGCCTGTAAGACACTTGAAACAGAAGTGAAAAATTAGTTTCAGTGAAAATCTGGGCAACTGCAAATATCAGCTGCCAAGAGGAGAGTTGATTAACACAGGTTGGCATGAGAGCAAAAACATTCATTTTAATTGTGTGTTTCCCCTGCAAGAACCAAAACCCATTTTTCAAGAAGGGCCAGGCCATTCATACCAGGGATGAATTCATGAGTACCCAACCAGTTATTCTTTTTAAAGGCAGACAGTGTGTCACACTGCTTAACTTGGAGAGTTAGTTTGTTCTTGACAGGTGGGTAAGCACTGTGTTATAAATATATACCTCCACCGAGTACATTTATTTCTTGGAGTCGATTTACAGCTTTGGTAACAAAAAAAAGAGGTCATTGTTCCCCTCTACACATCACTCATTAGACCCATTGTAGAGTACAGCGCCTCTTTTGGTATGTACCGCACAAGACAATCTACAACAACTGGAGAGGCCAGAGAAATACCTCACAAAGAGGATTACTGGCCTCAAACAGATACCCTACGCAGACCGTCTCAAAAAACTCCAGCTTTACTCCATCGCATAATTCCTACTCAGAGGCAATCTCTGCCTAACATACAAAGCTATGTCAAGTTCAGGCTAATTTAGCTGGTGAGCAGTGTCCATGAAATGATACAAGGGAAGGTCATTCAGTCTGACCTATTATATATTCACTGCCCCTTATAACATCCTAGTTGCTGCCAGGAGACACTAGCTCACTCGCATGCACAGCCCATACTGCTCAACTGTCCAGATGTTTGCAGAATGTCCATGTTTTTAGCTAATATGTTTGGTCCATTACTCATGAAATTTGTAGTTTTCTGGCAAACACTGGGGATTGGATTCATTAATTGCTGAGAGACATTTGAGTTTCAGACCTCATATCATTCAGAAAATAGATGCTAATGAAAACCTTGCAACTCCTCTCAACTGTAGAGATTTTCACAGAATGTCCAGATTTTGGCCTCATATTTTTTGGTCTATTCCTCGTAAAAATTTTTTTTTTGACAAATCACTGGGATGAGTTAGTAAAGTCAATAAATAGTGACAATCATTTGGGTTTCAGACTTCATATCCTTCAGAAAATGTAACACAAATCCTGTTATTCTAGCAACTTTCTAGCAAGTTTTAAAGAGCAATACTTAAAATCTGTCCCTATTTTGGGGCCTTTATCCCCCAATTTGTCAGACTTTGTCCAGATTTCTTGCAGTAAGAGTTTGAGAGATATTAGACCCTGTTAATATAATAACTTTATGAGAGCAATATTTAAAATCCGTCTGTATTTTGGTCGTGTGTTCCCCGTTATTTGTGGCTTTCTGTTATATTTCCTCTGCCAAGAAGTCAGAGGTATACACACAATTCTGCTTTAGCAAATGCATGCTAACCCTGTTATTCTAGCAATTTCCTTAGTTTATAAAAGCAATATTTAAGATCTGGCCTTATTTTTTTGGTGTTTTATCCTCCCATTAGTTGTGGCTCTATCCATATTTGTTGTGCTAAGAGGTTGAGAGGTTCGGAAACTTTGTCACCGATGCTGCTACGCAGGAAATGCACTTGCTCATAACAATCTCAACTTCCTACATTTATAATAGCAATATTTAAGATCTGGCCCCATTTTTGATCATTGGTTCTCCCATTATTTGTGGCTCTGGCAATATTTGTTGGCTAAGAGGTTTGGAAACCTCATCACTGATGCTGCTGCTAGGGAAAAGCACTCGCTCTTTACACAGAGTCTCTCTCACACACACACACACACACACACACACACACACACACACACACACACACACACACACACACACACACACACACACGCACACACAGTGCCTTCTGCATTTACACAAGCATCCACTCGTACACACAAATAGCAACACAAACACTTTTTACTGTTTTCTTTATTTTTACACTCATTAAACAGCAAAACCGCTGCTTAGCAAGTGTAAAATATTAGCTCACTCGATCTCTTCCTCACTGTCATACACACACACACACACACACACACACACGCACACACACACACACACACACACACACACACACACACACACTCATAAACAAACATACACACACACAAACTTTTTTATTTTACTTTTTTCCCTCTTTTTTTATTTTACACTCATTAAACAGCTAAAGCGCTGCTTAGCGAGCCTAAAATAACTCTTTCAGGGACCCGGTCCGGGAAATGGCAGTTGAAGAACAGCATTTCACTTGTTTGCTTAGTTACTTTCAATTTTACATGCAGTTTTATTATAGCAATAGTTTTTATTAACTAATTTTAAAGTGTTTGGTATAATGGAATACATTGTATTTTTTTTACATAGAGACAGAGTAAGCCTACTGCTTCCTGCCTCTAATTCTAGGGCTTTTAAATGCTATGAAAATTGAATATAGCACACAAACAGCACATGTCGAGTAGTAAATACAGGAAGTGGTCTGAAAATGAATACAGAGATGACAAATAAATAAAATAATCCATCCGAGCAATTTAACATAGAACAGTTTCCTTTACTTTCTCTTGCAAAGGGGCGTATCGTCACTTTTGAACATTAGTGAATTACTTTTTACTAGCATATATTTACTTTTTCCTAAGTCAAATGAGTAGGAAATGCACCGGAACAAAAATGAGCACTGTTGGTTCTGGCAGGGGAGTGAAAGCACACCTGGAAGTGTCAGAAAGGAATCTAGAAATGCCGAGCATGGGATTATTAGAATGTTGTGAGTGATGTCACAAAAATGGAGGTCATTAGCTAAGTGAGTGACAGTGTTTCAGCTTCGGTCCGAGGCAGAAATGGGATTTCAGAAACGAGATAGTGCCCCTTTAAAGCATCATTTTAGTCCTGGATTACAGAATGACATCACACACATCTGGTCCCCTTACCACCCCCTTTACCAGCAACTGAACCAGAATCTAGCACGTATGTGTCAATAATACACGCACACACACAGAGCTTTGCTAAGCTCTGTTGCAGCTTCTGGAAGTCATAATTTCAAACTTCCACCCTTCCAGAGTAGCAATTAGTTCACTGCTAAAGACAATACAGAAGGCTTCCTAGTACAGACTTTTTGTCTCTGGCTGCATTGAGACCTGTGAGATGCAATCTTTATGGCTTATACCAAGTGATTTAATTTCAAACGATTTTACAAAGTTAGCTGGACTGAGATTAACCACTTATCTTCCAGTATCCTCTGTTACAATGTATTAATTTCAGTAGTTATACAGTCTGACATACAGGTGTACTTTTTTTTCTGTCCAGCAGGACCCACTGTTGGTACATGTTTTAACACAAGCAGCTTTACAAATATATTTTCAACACAAGCACCTGTACAAATCAGTTTGATATACAAATGACATATAATTCTTTACAAAACTCCAGCTAGCTATGTTGACATATGTTTCACATCAACTGCCCTACTTGTCCTGGCATAGCTGGCAATATCTCACATTGTGACAATATTCAATATTCTTTTTAATTTACTTGTTCTGTCTTAAAACTTGTTACCAAATCAATCTAAAGTCCTTAATCCAGTCACTTCTCTGTGCAAGAATGAGAAATGCACATTAATGTTTCTCTTCTCATACTTTTTTAACCAGCCTTTTTCTATTACAATGTAGTGCCTACATTTCTTAAAACTGCACAAGAAGAAAGAGAGAAGAGGGGAGAAAGAAAAAAAGAACAGCAACACTTGTTTTCTATCCCTATTACACTTAAAAGTAGATCTGGGAAAATGTGTAAAGAAAACCACACACCACAAAAATAGTACTATTTCAGAAAAAAAATCTTTACTTACAGTTAACTTTCTCCCTCCTATTCCCCTCCCCAAAGCATTTTCAAAACATTAATGACATGATGTAGGGCATATGCTTTAGAATTCCCCACAAGTCCAACACATTCTGAAAAGGTCCAATATTTCCAGATTTTCTTCTGTCATATTTCACAAATATAATTATTTCATTGTAAACCCACATCAATTTACTGGTTTTATTCCTGTTCATCTCCCATCTCCCAGATCCTCTGTCTGCTTCATTTCCAATGTACTCTCAATTCTTCTAGTCAACTCTTGTGCTCCCTTCCTTCTCTCCAACATTTTCCATTGGAACATTGAGTAAGCTTTCACAGGTACAGTCTCTCTATGGTCTTTATTACCAGAAGAACAAGAAACAGAATCTTCTTCTGTTTCATATCTTACATTTTGTTGGACAAACTTTTGTATTTCCTCCTTAGCATGTACTTCATCAAAAAATGATTTTGTCCCTCCAGGGAAGAATACATTGAATACAGCTGGGTACAGCAGTTTGAATCTCACACCTGCATCTTGACACTCCCTGAATAGATGAATAAATTTGCTCCTCTTCTGCCTGGTGTACAATGAGTAATCATTCTCCACAAGTACTCTGCTGTCTCCTAATTTTAGTACTTTGTCCTTCTGCCACAGGTTTGTCAGGACCAACTCCTCCTGCTGGTAGGATTGCATCTTTGCTATTAAAGGTCTAGATTGCTTTCTCATAGCCAGGTTTGGAGGATACACAAAATGTGCCTTTTCAACTAACAAATCCTGCTGTGAAATACCAGTCTGATTGCTTATTCGTGCTTTCATAAAATCAATGTAGTCTGTTCCTTCCAGCTTCTCAAGTATAGCAGAAAATCTCATGTTTTCCCTATGTGCTGTGTCCTCTAATTCTATTGGTGTTTGAAACATCTCTTCCTGAGCAGACTCATATTCAGCCAACCTTTTCTTAATTTCAGCGTCTGAGTTTTGCAGCTTTATAACCTTATCTGAATATCTGTTTAAAGCTTCTTCCATTTTTCCAGACTTTTGTTGTTTGTGTTGATGTACTCCATCAGTGTTTCATTTATTTTAAACAGGTCTGTATGAAGTTGTCTTATATCTTCCTGTAGGTTACTGGAATTCATGTCTAGAACTTGCATTGCGTTTTGCTGAACAGCTGCAGAACTTTCCTCAGTCAGTGTTTCTTCCTCACGTTTTGTAGCTCATTTTTTCACAGGTCTTCTCTATTTCTTTTTTCCTGGCTTCCAGGCAGTACACTTACTAGCCAGCTATTGAAATTTACCTATAAATGCAAGTCTGTTGGCCTTCTCTGCTGAGTTTATGTTTTCACAGTGGGAGAGCTAGAGCTGTTTCTAAATGTGCAGCCATCTTGTAAGTCAAGAGAAGTGAGGTTTAAGGGAATGCAAGAACTGAGTGATTTATGTTATGTTGGATTGATGCATGATCAATTTATGTTATGTTGGATTGATGCATGGTCTATAACTATGATCATGTTTAATATGGTTAGTTTTCTTTTATATAAATGTTTATTTGCCTATGTCATAAGTGATAATTCAATAAGACTTTTGGCTTTTCCTGGTTAGGGGTCGCCGCAGCGGAACTCCAGGGAGGACATGCAGACTCCACACAGAAGGTGCTCCAGCCGAGAATTGAATGGGAGAACCTCTTTCTGTGAGGTGACAATGCTAATCGCCGCACCACCTCAGCTTTTATAAGTAATAATTAAAGTGTTAAAAAAACACAACACAGCAATGCAAAATCTTGTCTGAAGAAGGGCCTAGCCCGAAAGTGCTCACTTGATTTTTTGGTTTGTTAAAGCACTGAGCAGATTATGAATGAGGTTACCTACACTGAGGCTGAAGATATAACAAAACTACTGGTTGATAAATTTAGCTCTAACTTTATCCATCCCATCCCATCCCTTCCATCTGCCCTTCAAGATATACCTGAACCAGGCTTGTCTCCAGCTATTACACAAGACCAAGTCCTAAGAGTGTTACCAAAAGCTAAAAATACTATATTGATGGGTCCTGAAAATATCCCTGGATGCAACTTATGTTGTATGAAGCACGATACTTAAGTGTACCCATAACAACACTGTTCAATCTCAGCTTCTGCACAGGTTTTGTACCAAGTAAATGGAGAACATATTCTGCATAAGGAAGGACCTTCCACAGACCTAAGCAATTATAGACTTGTAAGTCTAACCAACCTCATGTGCAAAACCATGGAAATAATTATCATGGAACTAATCAATCAGGACAGAGGAAATCTCTAATCACTGAACCCATTGCAGTTTGGATTAATCAAGGGCAGTTCATGCTTCCTCAGCCTAGTGGATTTTTTTTAATAGGTCAACAAAGCAATGGATGAAGGCAAAACAGTACACACCACATACTTCGACCTGACCAAAGCTTTTGACATAATTCCCCATTCGGGTACAGTAGAAAAGCTAAATAAACTGGGAATAAACCCCTATATCACACTTTGTATTGCCAACTGGCTCACAAATAGGATGCAGGAACTCAAGCTAGGAGAAGTTACCTCCACAAAGAGACCAGTCAAAAGTGAACTTCCCCCAGGGTTCTGTGCCTGGACCTCTCCTGTTTGGCATCTACTTATCTGAAGTAAAAAACAATACCAAAGGGTTTTGGCTGACTAAGTTTGCAGATGACTGCATGCTAGGGGCAGTCATTGAATCTCCAAGTGAATTAGCCATCCTGTAGGAAGGTTTGTCCCAAATAAATAACTGCTGTCAAAATCATGGACTGAAACTAAATGCCAAAAACTGCATTTGGGAAGTCATCAATCCCAGGGAACTACCACATTGACAATATACCCCTAATATTTGACCCATTTGTTCGGGATGTGGGAACTTATGTGAACAGTGACCTAACTTTTGACCAGCATGTGTCCATTGTTGTAAGAAAAAGTTCTTCTATATTACACAGCTTATAAACAAATGAACAAACTGTGGCTAGATCTAAGGATGTCATTGTTCCCTTTCACTCAGCCCTCATTAGGCCAGTCATTGAATATAATGCCCCCTTTCACATGTATCTGTCCAGACACATGCAAGAATTAGAATGCCTACAGACATACCTTACTAAAAGGATACAAGGCCTAAACAACTCAACATGGAACAACTCAAAGCCCTGTCCCTATACTTGGTATCCTACAGACTGCTAAGAGGTAACGTGTCTGGCATTCAATCAAGGGATCCTTTGACCCAGTACTGATGGATTAACTGCACATCAGCAAGTCAAATGCCATCAGAAATACTCGGTCTGTGGATCTAAACCTTTTCTGCAATATCAACAGAATGTTTTGGAGGGACAGGTATATTTTGCAGAGGATACCACTGCTGTAGAGCAGATTCACCATCCATATAAAACAAAGTTCATCACTGTCCAAATTCAAGCACAGTTTGCATCTGTGGATGGGAAACAGAAAAGTTAACCCAGGACTGCCCCCTGCACTACTAATGGACAAAGGCAGGTCCTAAATGTGTTATCCCATCTATGGGTCCCCTCAAATTATCTATAGTATAATCCCAGTTATTCTCATCATGAGTAATATGTAATTATCAACCATGGGATGGGTAAGGCCAATCTCTAACCAAATAGGATAGGTTAATTAGCCAATCTCTAACCAAATAGGATAGGTTAATTAGGATAGGTTAATTAGCCAATCTCTAACCAAATAGGATCGGTTAATTAGAGCACAACAAGGGAAACTGGCTAGGCTTAAAATGGCCCACAACGGCAGCTAGCCTAGAACTTACAACGAAAAACCGAAACAACCAGGAGCCAGAGAGAAGCAGCCAAACAGTAAAATACACTGGTGGAAACAGGTGCTCGACACGATTCTTGAGGTCTGTCACATGACACTGCAGCCTCATTTATGCTTTCAGTAGTTCTTGAATTTAAAGAGACAGCCTGATCACCACCTAATGTGTTAGAACTATGCACACTATGCATGTTAGAAGTCTGTGCATTAAAAAAAGTGTTATTTCTGTGGTAACTTTTCTGATAGGTATTCTTGTTGTTCATTTTATAAAGTCTTTTCTCCTGATCTAACAGGAAGGGATTGCCAGACTCATAAGCTGCCACATCCCTTTGAATTTTCTTCTGCTTATGGAACACAGCTGCCTTTTCAAACTTGGATACATTTTTAAAAACAGTGTCATATCCATGCTGTAAATTGCTACAGTATTGCAATTGCACTCTTAACAGTAGTATCCAAGTCAGTCACTTTTCTTTAGACTGTCAATAATGGAAACATTGTTTTTTATAAGCAAGGTTTAAAAATTCTTTTTCAGCTTTACTGAAAAAGGAAACCAACTCATGATAGAAAGGAGTGTCCTTGCTTACATCACTGGGAAATTTATAAAATCTCAAACCCTTCGGTGTGATGTTTAGTCTTAGACAATGTTCAAAGTACTTGTTCTCAATCATCAAACTACAAAAGTGCTTTAAACGCTTTTCCATTTCATCAAACAGTTCAAGTAAATTACCTCTATCAATGCGGTTCTCCTGTCTATTTCCAGCAGTTTGAAATGGGTCATAATTGTTGTTTAGAAAGAAAGTTACATCTTTGAAAACTTCACTACTTATGGAATTTTGACCCATAACAGTTGGAATAACAGTTTCTTCACCATCATAGGAGTAATCCGAAAATTCGTAACTTGAACATCGATCCATTTCATTCAGTCTACTCATAACATTTGCCAGGGTGTTTTGTAACTCTCCCACTGCAGAAGTCAATTTGTTTAAAGCATTTTCATGCATATTAGGTGTCAAATGTACCGTCATGTCCATCAACTCATCATTGGAAGCACCTGCCATGGTTTATTCGGCAAACAAAACCACCAACATTGAAAAAGCTGAAACAACCAGGAACCAGAGCAAAGCAACCAAACAGTAAAATACACTGGTGAAAACAGGTGCTCGACATGATTCTTGAGCTCTGTCACATGACACTGCAGCCTTATTTATGCTTTCAGTAGTTCTTGAATTTAAAGAGACAGTCTGATCACCACCTAATGTGTTAGAGCTATGCACACTATGCATGTTAGAAGTCTGTGCATTAAAAAAGTGTTATTTCTGTGATAACTTTTCTGATAGGTATTCTTGTTGTTGTTATTATAAAGTCTTTTCTCCTCATCTAACAGGACAGCATTGCCAGACTCATAAGTTGCCACTTCCCTTTGAATTTTCTTCTGCTTATGAAACACAGCTGCCTTCTCAAACTTGGATACATTGTCTGTCTCTTTAAATTCAAGAACTACTGAAAGCATAAATGAGGCTGCAGTGTCATGTGACAGACCTGAAGAATTGTGTTGAGCACCTGTTTCCACTAGCCTAGAACTTACCTACAAACCTATGAACAGTTAAAGAATCAATTGATTAATGCCCTGTCTCAAGCAAGATATCTACCCTTTTACCTATTCTGAAGGCTGTCAATCTAAATCGTGTGCTCACATGACTTATGACATGAAAACTATCCTTATTTTGGATAACCCTTTTCGTATTAACCCCTCTATTCAAGCTCCTGCTAGCTGATATTGTTTCAACCCATACTAAACATTTAACTTCCCCCAGGTCCAGTAACTCTAGCTGGAGAATCAGATATAATTACCTTGAGCTTCTCACTAGACAAAATTATGTTACCAGTCTTTTTCTTTGGAAAAACACATCTGTCATTAAATACAATGTTTTCATCAGATCCATCTGATGTGATTAATTTAATTCCTCATCTTTCATAATATTTGTCTTTCTAATATGGGATACATGTTTTATTTAAGGCATATTTCTCTTCATAGTATGTCAGACATAAGCATTCTATGCCAGACAGCAGTCCACCTTTTTTTCTACAAGTTTGCATTTACCCGTACCATATCTGATACTACTACCCTTGGCTTTTGTTGTATTACTTCTGTTCTCAAAGAAACTGCATTTGGGAATATTTATATCCATGAATCTGTTATTTTATACTTCCATTACCAGCATAGTGTGTATTCATTTGTATTTCCATTTTCTTTCCCAGTGACCCCCACTGAAGTTCCCCAGTTCCACTTAATACCACCAAGTTAACTTGTCGCTATTCTTTGCTTCATTAGAAAAATAAGCAGAGGATGTTTTTGCTTTCAGTTTAATAAACTTCAGATATCATTTACATACTCTCCACCTCTGCCATAATTTGTTTTTAACCGTACTACCACTACCCCACTGCCACATATAACACATCTTTCTCACACTGTTAAATTATAAGAGGTAGAATCAGTTACATATATTTCACCTCAGATCCAAAGTTTAAATTTCTATACCTAACACAATACATTATTAATACCAACTTATAAAATGGAAGTAATTAACACCAGAGTAACTTAATCACCTTATATTACAAACATATAAAATATACTTTGTTTTCTAAGTTTGCCTAAAAGTGCACAGTTTAATGCAAACTGAATAATACTTTACATCATGTAAAACAATAATAGAGTTAACACTCATAACTAAAATATAATGTTTGAAACTATAACATCAGGTAAATAAGCTTTCCTTCAAATACTAAATATTAAAAAAGGGCAATACACTCTTTGCACCCCAAAAAGTTCTATAAAACTCATTACTGAACTTGGCTGGGTTGGCAGAAGAAAAAATGCCCCTGCAGGAGTCCATAGTCACTAGTGAGTCTATAAACCACCCTTGGTAACCTACATTCCATATAGATCAGGGTTCTGCAGTTTTCCACTCTACAGCAACATGATCTTTCAGTTCTGAGACTACCAGGTGCCACAAGGCAGGACACCCTCCCAGCAACTAGCATACCAGAAGAAAGATCACAAAGGGCCAGATAGAGCAATGGGGAACCTCAAAACAGTACACGCTGAAACGATCAGTTCAATATACACTGAACTGATCATTTTTAAACAGATGTTATACACTCAGATTTCTCTGTCTCTGAAGGTTTTCTTTAGCTGGTATATGTATGGCTTACATTATTTATTTTAGTTATAGAGCCTGTTGTTAAATGCTGAAAGCATGCATGGTCCTAACAAGGACTTTTCTTAACTTGTGTCCTAATGATGTGGTTTCTTTTAATTTGTATTGAAAACTCATGTAAATCTGAAATACAGAATTAAAGTTTTGAAAAAATCCTTACTAATAACAAGTGGAGATCAAGCTGACTGAATTTTAAACCAGGAAATTAAATCATACCTCACATCACACCAAATCATTTGTTTTAATATTTAAACTCTCAGAAACTCGCATCATAGGAGCAATACAAGATAACAGGGTACAGCGTCTGCCACACAGGCACCTCAATACAGGATGAGAAAGCAGAGTTGTGTAAAATATTGCCATAACAGTAGATGTCCTTCCTTTCACTGTTACAGTATGTCTTACACTAGGGTTTCCCTGCCAAGTGTAGCCCAATATCAGGCCAGAATACCAAAGCCTTAGGTTGTTATAGGGATGCCGTATGTCACACATATGCTCCCCTGTCACTATGTAGGGCATAAAGGTGATGTGCAGACATACCATCCTCAGAACTGAAAATCCCCAGGAGAAACAACAGTCCAAGGAGTAAAACAGGAGCACGTACATGCAGTAGGAAAAAAGAAAAAAAAAGTGGGAGAAGGGAGAGAGTGAACACTGCAACAATGAAGGGAAGCACATCTACTGTTATTGTAAGATTTTACACAACTGTATACTATGTCATTCGATATCACTGCTGTAGTATTCCTTACACTAGGGAGAGTACAAATGCTCAAGATTAAACTTGGGCGGAGGAAGGTCCAGCAGAACCCTGAAGAAAGCAATGCAGGATAGTACTGGCAAAGCTGGCTCTAGCCCTGGAAACCATATCCAGCTTATAATGTTTGGGAAAAATATACACAGAAGTCCAGGTAGCTGCCACAAGGATGGAGTTGGTGTCCAGTCCTTTGAAGACAGCACGAGAAGAAGCCACAGTCCTGGTAGAATGAGCCATAACAAAAGCAAAAAGGCTTTTCTCATGAAAAAAGTAACAAAAGGAAGTGGCCTTGGAGATCCAAGAAGAAATAGTTTGCTTAGAAATAGCTAAATCTAAAGACCTAGGATGAAAAGAACCAAAAAGTTGCTCAGATTTATGAATCACTTTAGTTTTATCTAAATATCAAAGTTGTCTATGCAAATCCAAGGTGTGAAGAATCTTCTCACTAGCAGACTGTGGAGAAGGGAATAAAGTGAGCACCACCTTGGGCATAAAAGAAGGATTAGTATGAAGAGACACCCTATCCCTATGACAAACCAAAAAAGGAGGTACAGCCATAAGGGCCTGAAGCTCAGACACCCTTCTAACTGAAGTGAGGACCAAAAGAAGAGCAGTTTTCCAAGTACAGTGCTGTAGGGAAGCTGAAGCTGCAGGCTCAAAAGGGGTCTGAGTCAATTTTTCAAGAGCAAAATTAAGATCCCAGGAAGGAGGAATAGGCTTCCTGGGATGTCTGATATGAAGGACACCTTTAAGGAATTATTTGACCTCAAACTTAGAAGCCAAGGGAGGAATTAAAGGCAGACAAGCAGAAATAACTGAAATATGAGCTTTTACTGAGGAGTATGCCAACCCAGCAATGAACAATTCCCACAAATAAGAGAGAACCAGAGGAACTTCCACAGAAAGTGGATCCAGGTTACCAGCAAGACACCAAACAGAAAATCTCTTCCATTTGGACAAATAAGATTTCCTGGTGGTGGGTTTCCTGGCCTCCTGGAGAGCCCAAAGCACGTCCTCAGAAAAAAAGGTGCCTAGAAGGGATCAAAATTGTATCACATAGTTGAAGAGTGGATAAGTGGGGATGGATGAGAGACTTCTTGTCTTGTGTGAGTAAATCCATCCTGTGAGGTAACTTGTGGTGATTGCCCTTGGCTAGGTGCAGAAGAAGGGGGAACCAATGCTGTCTGGGCCAAAAGAGGGTCACTAATTGGGAGAGTCTTGTTCTATCTTGAACAGGACCCTCTGAATGAGAGGAAGGGGAGAGAAGGAGTAAAGAAAACCCCCCTTCCAGAAAACAGACAGGGCATCCACCTGCCAAGCCAGAGGACATGGGACTCTGGTGCAAAAGAAAGGAAGTTGTCTGTTCAGAGGGGAAGCAAAAAAATCTACTTGAGGAGTACCCCACTGGTGGACAATGTCCAGAAACACATCTCTGTGAAGCATCTATTTGTGAGTCTGTGTTATGGACCTGCTCATAGAGACTACCACAGTGTTTTCCTCTAAAGGAATATAAACAGCCTAAAGAGTCACCTGATAATGGACAGCCAGATCCCTAACCTGAAGAGTTAGTGTATACAGGAGGTAATACCATGCCCCCTTGCTCATTGATGTACCACATCACCTTGTCTATTGTCTGTAAAGATTTTGAGGGGCTCTGAAAGGAGAAGAGAATGGAAGTCCCAAAGACCCAGAAGAGTTCTCATCTCTTTGATGTTGATATGGTCTTTCTTACAAAGGAACCAAAGACCCTGGACTTTCAGAGGTCCAAAAAACTCCCCATCCCATGTCAGAGGCATCCAAAAAAGTTCCTGAATGGGGACTGGAGGCTGAAAAGGAACTGGAAAGCCCAAAGGATGAGAATGTTGTAGCTAGACTGAGTTTAGGAACCACTGTAGCTTTCTCATATGAAGATTAGCAAGAGGAAGCATAGGAATGGTGGATGCCATGTAACCCAGGGCCCCTAGAAACACTCTGGCTGTAATTTAGATCAGAGGAAGAAGGGATTGAAAGAATGCAATCAGAGTTAAAGCCTTAGGAGGAGGCAGGGGTGTCAACATAGGAGTGGTCTGGAGCCTGCACCCAAGAAAAAAAAAATTATCCTGAGAAGAAGTCAAGAAGGATTTTTGGAAATTCACTGTAAACCCTAGGCTCTACAAAAGGCAGATAACATAGTGTAAATACTGAATCAAGATCTCTGGAGTGGAAGTCTGAATGAGTAGATCATCCAGATAAGGAAAGATCTGCATTCCCCTCATCCTGCAAAAAACAATCACAGGAACAATGCTTTTGGTAAAGACCCTTGGAGCAGTAGAGAGGCCAAAGGGCAAAGCAGAGAACTAACAATGCAAGAAAAACAGAAATGTAAACATTTCCTGAAAAGACGATGAATAGGAGTATGGAGATAGGCATCCCTGAGATCCAGAGAGACTAGGAAGGCCTGAGGTAAAAGAAGAGGAAACAAGGTTTGAACGTATAGCATTTTATAAGAGGGAACCTTTAAAAAGGTGATGCGCTGGGAAGGATCTAGAATGGGTCTCCACGTGCCTTCTTTCCTGGGAACCAGAAACATTATGGAATAAAACCCTTCCCCATTTGAGGAGCAGAAACTGCTTGGATGGTGTCTTCAGACAAAAGGCTTTGAAGAGCCTCCAGGGAAAAGGGGGTGCTATTCCTGAGCCGAGTTGAGGAAAGTCCTAAAAAAGGAGGAAGAGATTTCCAAACCATGTAATACCATTGATGAATGATGGAAAGAACCCAAGAATCCTGAGTGATCCTTAACCAAATGGGAAGGGACAAAGAAAGGCGAAGAGAAAGAGGAACTTGGCTTAGGAGAGAGGGAAGAAGACCGTCAAACAGAACCTGGCTTGTCTGGAAAATGAGGCTTCTGACCTGTAGGACTCTGAATAGACTTAGCAGTAGGAGCCCTTCTAGCACACATTTTACCTTTGAGAAAAGGGTGAGACTGTCTACAGACTTGTTAGGATAACTCCTCTGAAATTTGGGAACAGAGGAAACAAAAATATGTTTTAATTCCTGCATAGCCTTACCCTTCTCCTGAAGAGACTTAAAAAGCTCAGCAGCTGTAGAACCAAAAAGATTTTTATTGTCAAGAGGAGAATCCATCTGCTTGGCCTTAATATTTATTTATTTACATTTGTTGACTGGGAATGTCCGACTGGACGCAGGTCCATTTTCAGCGGAGGCCTGGGGAGAAAAGCTCCACAAATTAAAATATTACAGACATAGTTACAGATTAAGAATCCTAGCAATTAAAATATTACATAGTTACAGATGAAGAACATAGTACATTCAGTAGATAACTAGCATCTGTTCTATCCACAAAGTCATAGCAGATATTAACAATTGTTACAATAAGAAGTTACTGCAATATAATAAGTAGATAAGCATGGAAGTATCAGAGCTTGCTGTAATCAAAGGTAGTTTGTGGGGTGGAAGAGAGGTAGAGGGTAGATGGAGTGGGAGAAGTTAGAGGGGAGAGTTACAAGGGCATAGCCAGCATGTTTTTAGGTGCACTTTAAGTAAAGCTTTGAAATGGGTACATGATGGTAGAGAGGTTATTGTGGGGGGGAGGGTGTTCCATAATTTGACTATAGCGTTGGAGAATAGTGCTTCTCCAGCAGTGTTACTGGCTCTAGTAACCTGTAATTGATTTTTGTTGCTGGATCATAGTGGTCTGGTGGTGAGATAGGGTTGGAGTAGATACTGGAGGGATGGGACCTTTAGAGGATGGTTAACCAGTTTGTGGACGAGTGTGAGTTGATACCATTGAAGGAGGTGAGGGAGTTCTAGCCAGCCTAGTTCAGTAAGTGAGAGACAGTGGTGACTGTGGTAGGATGCCCCGGTGGCAAATTTGGCGATTTTGTTGTAGCAGGTCTTGAGTTTATTTAGATCGCTTTGCCTTAGGTTGGTATATATTGGAGAGGTGTAAAGTAGGGGGGAGATAAGGTGTACATTTGCAATTGAAATCCTAGCTGCTTTGGTGAGGAGTTGCTTATTTCTGTATAAGGCTCCTAGTTTTTGGTGGACTTTGTTTATGGTCATGGATATGTGAATGTCAAATTTGAGATTGTTGTCTATTTCATCTCCTAGCAATTTGGTGTGATCTGTTGGGTGGATAGTAGTGTTGTCTTTTGCTGTGATGTTAAAGTGAGAGTTGTTTTGAGTATGTTTGGTGGGTTTGAAGATGAGGAGTTTAGTTTTGTTTGGGTTGAGTATTAACTGGGCATCAGATAGCCAAGTTTCAACAGAGGAAAAGGCATGCTGTATGACCTTTTGCAGTTCGGGTAGGGACTGAGCGGAGCAGATGATGGTTGAGTCATGTGCATATTGTATGAGTGTGCCATGTTTGGTGGCAGAGGCTAGATTATTGGTGAAAATAGAGAAGAGTAGGGGTCCAAGGATGGATCCTTGGGGAACACCAATAGAGACAGGTAGTTGGGGAGATGTGTCATTTTGCCATACAACAGATTGCTGGTGGTCAGACAGGTAACTCTGAAACCAGTTGGTAACTGATTGAGAAAAGGATAGGTTATTGAGTACAGAGAGGAGTTGTTTGTGCGGGACGATGTCAAATGCTTTAGATAGGTCTAGGAAAGTAGCAGAGGAGAGATGGCCATTGTTTTTATGGTAAAGGACAGTGTTAGTAAAAGAGAGTAAGGCAGTGGTGGTGCTATGGTTTGGTCGGAAACCATGTTGAGTATTAGAAAGGAGGTTGCTAGTAAGGAGGCAGTCTGAGATTTGAGAGTGAATGCATCTCTCTAGTATTTTGGAGAGTGGAGATAGAATCGATATGGGGCGGTAGCTGGTTAGTTCTGGAGGGGCCGCCTTTGTGAAGGGGAATGATGTGTGATATTTTCCATAGTGTAGGGATGTAGCATTCTGACAGAGATCGGTTAATCAAGATGGATACTGGGTAGGCTAGGGCGTCAGCTGCAATTTGTAGGAATTCACTTGGGAGGTTGTCTACTGCTAATTTTGTGGGTTTAAGTTTAGTTAAGAGTTTTCTTATGTTGGCAGTAGGAATGGGAGAAAATGAGAAGAGTGTGGGGAGATTACTGGGTGAAGGTGTGGGGTGTAGGGGAGGGGGTTGTGTTGTCTACCTAGTCATAGTATGGTTTGTGTGAAGTGTGTGTTGAATGAGGTAGCAATATTTTCTGAGGAGTGAGGAATGTTAGGTGTAGGGGTATTGAGTTTACCTGGGTGGAGGATGGAGTTTATGGAGGTCCAGAATTGTTTGGGGTTGTATTGGGAGGAGTTGAGGGCAGACTGGTAGTATTGGATTTTGTCCTCCTTTATTAGCTTTTTGACTCTATTGCGTAGTTCTAGGAATTTCTGTCTAGCTGAGCGGGTTTTGGTTTTGCGCCAGTGTTCCCAGGCTTTATCTCGGTTTTTCATTTCTGACTTAGTGGTTTTCTGTAGCCATGGGGAGGGTTGGGCTTTGGTTCTGGTAAGTCTTATGGGGGCATGGTTATTTAGGATGCTTAGGAAGGTAGTATTGAAAAATTGGACTGGGTCATCTAGGCTGAGGTAATTTAGAGGGTGCCAGTTACATTCTTTGAGGGATGAGATGAATGTGATTGGGTTAAAGTGTAGTTTTTTACGTATTTGACGGTAGATGACCGGTTTAACTTGGTATAGGTGTTTTTTGAGTAGGAATGTTGGGGAATGATCACTGAGGCTATCTGATAGGCACCCTGCTATATAGGGCTGGGGAATCTTGCTGATTAGTATCCAATCCAGGGTAGTGTGCTATTTATTCTGGTTGGTGACTGGACTAGTTGGGTGAAGCCATGAAGGTTTAGATGCTGGGTTGGATGGTTGCCGCAACAGAATTGCCAATCAATATTGAAGTCACCTAAAATTATGGTCTCTTGAGGGAGATGGTGGGTAGTCCAGCTTTGGATGTTTTCTAGTGGAGGGATATTTTGGCCAGGTGGTAAGTAGCATCCTGTTATGTTGATGGTTTTATTTTGGTTTATTTTCAGGTTGATATATATTATTTCTTCATGGCAATTTGGGGAGCTGATGAGTTTAGAATCTGGATGTTTAGATGCTGTTTAAATATTATAGCTATATCACATCCTTTCTTGTTTAGTCAGTCTAGTCTTAGTATGTTGTAATCATTAGGGAGGATTTGCTCACTGGTAATGTGAGGTTTTAGCCAGGTTTCTGTCAGGATGATTATATCTGGGGAGTATAAGTCTGTGGTGGCATGGAGTTCACAGACTTTGTTGGCTATACTTCTGATATTTAGGCTTAGCAGAAGGAGGTCATTTGGTTTTCTACTGCCTGGGATTTGGGAGATGTGGTTGTTAGTCTGATTATTAGAAGTGGGGTTGGAAATGGAGGGGCCAGGTTTGGGTGGATGTCTCCACTGAGGGCAAGTTTTGATATGCATAAGGTTATTAGTTTTATTAGTTTGTGAAAGAGTTTGCATTTTAGGGAAACTTTATGATTGGGTGTAGTTGGTAACAGATGTGGTGGGAGTATTTTGTTAACTTGTAGGGATGCATTTAGTTTTAGTATTTTAGTTGCTAGAATATGTCGGGGATGCAGAGATGGTTCTTGAGTTGGTGGGAGATGAGCAGAGTGAGGGTGAGTCATGAGTGATGGAGTGAATAGTTTTACAGTGGAAGTGGTTGAGTGGGGGTATAATGGAATTTTGGTAAGATGTAAGATATGCAAGGAGAGGGTATGCAAAGAGTATAAGTATGGTATGCTTATTCATGTTATCAGAAGAGGGGAGGTAGTAGTGGGAAGATTGTGGATTTAGAGTTGGGAGTAGTGTTGTGGTTGGTAGTAAAAATGATGGGAGGGGTTTGTTCTAATAAAGGTAGGACCACCAGGGGTGAGTGGAAGTTGGGGGCAGGGTGAGTAGTGAAGTGGGCAGAGACCTGTTAGCTGCTCTTACGGGGGGTTGTGGGCTGGAAAACAATCAGATAACAATGAATACAGGCCTTTATATAACTTCTGTGCTATGCATTCCTAGTGAGGGAGGAGGGTAGGGCTAATTGCAGGAATAGTCCTGTGGGAGTGATTGACAGGTCTCTCAACCAGATTCTGGAAGATGGGCAATTCAAACAAAAACAATCAACTGACTCAAACTGTAGCTAAGTGATATGGAGAGAGTACCAAGAGAATAGATGAACTGCAGTTAAGTAAATGGCAGTACAGTTCAAGGGGCAACTAAACTAGCACAAGTTAATTATTTCTGGTGTTACTAATTCTGGGGTAGTGCAGTTTAATTTGGAAGTGGATGGCTATTGCCATACAAAAATAGTCTAATATTGACTGGTCACAGATGAAACTGGGGAAAAAAGCACAGTTGGATGTAAAAACCATAGATACAAATTAAAAATTTTGCCTTGCTACTCAGAGAGAGGTACAGAACCCAGCAGTGTGTCATTAACTAGAGTCTGAAGTGGGGTCTTACAGGATTGGAGTTAGGAAAACTGGGCTAGCTAGACAGGCCTCTGCAAGTGTGCATACTTTAAACAAAAAAAAACCTCAGTATATAAAGGCATTAACATTAAGTCTTTATGTTGAAAGTTAAGACATACATTGCATTTAATTTGAAGTAAAGCCGTGCTTGCAGAGAAGCCTTTGTAATATTTTCACTGGAATTGCACTTCAGCAATAGTACTTATTCAAGTTTGGAGGGTGGGGGGTGCACCTGCAGACCAAGATGTTTAAACAGAGGGAGCACACTTCACAGAGAGGGGAGATGACAGCAGAAGTATAATCAGAGACTGCTGAAGACAAAGCCAGAAATATTGCCCAACACAGAACCAAAGGTAGCAACTCTAGAAGGGCTAAAGCATATCTGGTTGCATGAGTCTAGTAATTTACAGCCCTAAAGGCCAGAGTACCAGCAGTGTACACCTTTTTTCCCCCAATCTTTCCATGGTCCTGCTGTCCTTGTCGCGAAAAACAAGGGAGATTAATTTGTTAGATGGTAGATTAAAATCAGAAGGGATGTTTAAATGTGGCAAATGTAAAGTTTGTTCTAAGGTTATGAATTTGTCAGGTAGTTGTATTAATGGGGTAAAGTATCAAGCCACTGATAAATTTGATTGCAAATCCTGTGGGATTGTATATATTGTGGGTTGTGGTTGTATTCCTCCTAAATATTATATAGGCCAAACAAAACGTCAGTTAAAGACACGGATTTTGGAACACATGGGGGATATTAGAAATCATAGGATGGAAAGTCCAATTTCTGAACATTTTAATATTGTTCATAATGGTGTTTCGGACTCTATTTTTTTGTGCATTAGCCAGGCCGGATGTCTATAATGCTAGTAATTTCATACAGAAGTTATTGAATTTAGAAAGTAGATTTATTCTAATGTTTGGTACTTTGAAACCCAAAGGGTTGAATTTGGAAATAAATATTACTATTTAAGATATTTTTATATTTATTAAATATATCTGTTAGCTATTTAACTGTTCAACATGGGTTTATATGTTTGGGTATAATAGTACACTATTTATGTATGTTGTTTCACTTTCTTATGCTTTTGTATTAGTTTTTTTCTTCCTGTGGCTTACTAATGCTTACTAATGCATGGTTTCTTTAAATCTTTAAGCTCAAGGTTTCTTGTCATACTAATTGTTTGATTATTACATTGCTTAATTGTTTAATGAGTACTTTGCATTTTATATAAAAGCTGTAAAGAAGTTTGAATGGTTATTCCTTTGAAGGCTTTTTGTAGCCGAGGTACCAGAATAAACCGTTTCAGCTTTTCCAGCTCCAGTGCTTGGTGTTTTTTTTGTGTTGGTGCTGTTTTTTCCTGGTTTTCATCATTCAAAACATACCTCTGCAGAACTCCCAGGGACGTGCAAGAAACCAGATCCATACCAGCCTCTAAAGCAGTCACAGCAGAGTAATCTGATGGAAAAAACAGGTGATCCTCCAGGCTTTCACCTGCCTCAAGAGAGATGCCCAGTGGAAGTGGTACATCAGATGAATCCAACCTAACATTTTTCGCCTTCTCCTTCGGAGACGGCTGACCCTCGGGCCGGGACAATTCTGCCATAGTACCCCGCACCAGTGATTTAAGATGTTGGTTCTCCAGATAGATAGATAAGGTGGAGAGATGACTCAAAAGAGTTTTAGGGAGAAATGCCTGACAAATAGGTGCTTCTCACGACCATAAACCATTCCTTAGGCAAAACAAACACTGCATGTCACGGTCCTTATCGGGAATCTGTCTCCCAAGCTGGAAACTTCCCTTTCTGAATGACATATAACCTTACAACCAAAATGAATGATAATAAAAAATAAACCCCCAATGGGGTACTTATCTGAAACGGCTTGGTATCCAGCAGGCAATGGAGTGTTCAGACCGACAATTGAGGATGACATTCAGACTGGTGGCAAAGAAGTTCTGAGGATGGTACATCTTTATGCCCTATGCCATGAGCAGGGAGCTCACCTGTGATGTATGACATCCCTATAACAACCTAAGGCTTTAGTATACTAGCCAAATGTTGGGCCACCCTCACCAGTGGATCCCTGGTGTAAGGGATACTGTAACAGTGGTATGAAAAGACATTGTATGGTACAGCCCCTATCACACAAGCACATCACTATTTGATGAAATTGTGTAATACAATGTCTACCAGATGAACACTTCACTATAGCAAGAGTATATGTGGTACTGCTTCTGTTGCACAAGTACCTCACTATAGGATAAAAAATGAGTTATGTACCTATCATAATGCTATAGCCATGTTGCCTGATTTTTGTCTGCTTCAAACACATGGGTTGTCAGATCCAACCTCAGCACTGATCTCAAAGTTTATCCCTTCCAGAGCTCTGATTCCTCCCTTACCCATAATTTCCTAAGTAGCACCTCTGATACTCCGACCAGGTTTGCCTCTTTAACAACAAAAAAACTATATATATATATATATATATATATATACATATATATGTGAATGTACAAGTGTGAATTTGCACAAGGAAAGGAAAAAAAGCCTTGGTAGAGGGAAATCAAACCCACTAATTTGAAATGACTGATGAAAGCTATGTCAGTCTAGTGAGACTGCACAGACAGGGAATAACTTCCACTCAATCAGCTGGAAGCATAGATGACAATTTGGAAGAAGGTAGGAAAGAGAGTTGAAGTAGCAGAAAATCAGACAACATGGATGTAACATTATGGTAAGTGCATCAACTTTATATCCACTGTTGTCTATTTTTGTCATTTCAAACATGTGGGATACAATCCCAAGCTGTCAAAATGGGTGGTATCAGGGAAAGACATTCCTGAGTACAATAGAACCAAAAAGTGAATGTGATCTTGACTGTGTCTCCAGCTTATAGTGGGACACAAAGGTGTGTACCATTGTCCATTTGACTGCTGCACAAATATCAATTGACAATCCTCTGTTGAAGGTTGTAGGAGTAGTACTTGCTCTTGTGAAATGTGATTTAGGTTTACTTGCTAAAGGCAAATTTTTTCAACGATATACACAGTAAATGTAATCTGAGAGCAATCTGGAAAGGGTCACTTTAGAAATTGCTTTATCTAATTTTGGCTCAGAAAAGGAAATAAATAATTGATCATCCTTTCTGGTCCCTTGTCCTGTGAATATAGAATCTGAGCTGTCTGTGAACATCTAACAAATGCAGGAGGCATGCTCCCCTTGTTTGAATATCTTGGGAAGAAAACAGGAAGATATATAGATTGATTTAAATTAGTATTGGATGCCACTTTAAAAATAAATGATGCTTTAATCATATGGGAAACTCTGTCCTTGTAAAAAATCAGGTATGAGGACTTATGATGATCGGGCTTGGAGTTTTGAAATTCATCTGGCTGATGTCACTGTGACTAGTAAAATGGTTCTCCATGAAAGAAATTTTAAATGTATTATATTAGCAGGTTCAAAGGGAGGTTGAGTCAAGGCTTGTAGTAGAATGGTGATGTCTCATGGAGGTGCTGGGTTGCTTATGAAAAGTCTCAACAGAAATGCACCATTAAGAAAGGCTTTTTAGATTTTGAGGGATGCAGTGGTCATATCCTTAATTCCAACATGGAAATTGGAAACAGTCACCAATTGAACCTTTATAGCTGCGAAACTGGAACTTTGTCTGATCTCTTTAAAAAAGGCTCAAGTCTGAAAGGAACTGGTGATGAAAAGGGGTCCAGACCCTTGGAATAGGCCAAAACTGAAAATATTTCTTCCATTTACTGGGACAAAATTTCCAAGTAGACAGTTTTTGTGAAGACAAAAGAATATTGACTACTGCAAGAGGAAGCCTGACATCTCTGGCTGTGGTTAAAATTGGAGAAACTATGTGGTTAGCTTCATGGAATTCTGATCCAGAGGGGGCAATTTGGATAGATGTGATAGTAAATCTGGATATTGATCTAACATCCATGGAAGATGTACTAGAAGAGGTCACAGAAAGGGGATACATGTCTCTCAGGGCCAAAAGGGAGCAATGAGGATCATCCTGGCCTTGCACTGTCTTGCTTTCTCTATGAACTTGTTTATTAGTGGTAAAGGAGGAAAAGCATACAGGAGACCTGGGGGCCAGTTGTAGGCCAGAGCATCCCTCAGTGATTCTCTTTGTAGGGAGATCAGGGCAAAGTACCTGCTGCATTTGTTGTTTAGGTAGGAGGAAAATAGGTCACAGCAAGGTTGGCTCCAGCAACTGAAAATGTTGTCAATGTAGGTTTAAGAGACCACTCGTGAGGCACTAATACTGTCCTGCCTAATTTGCCAGTGAGTACATTGGAGGTCCCTGGGATGTGTTTTGCTATATGAAAGCATGAAGACATTGCCAAACCCTCATGGCTTCTTATCAAAGAGGGTAAGAATGGGTTCCTCCTTGTTTGTTGATGTACCACACAACAGTCATGTTGTCTGTTTGTATGGATATCACTCTACTGGGGAGTTGGTCCTGAAATGCCTGTAACTTTAGGAGAACCGCCCTCCACTCCAAGATATTAATATACGGATTGGCCTCTGTTGTCAACCATATTCCCATCAAATTGCCTTTTTACCACTCTCCCTAGAAAGATAAGTCCAAGGTGACAGTTGCTGTTGGCAGATGATCAGTCTGGAATTGATGGCCTTTGTTCACAAGCAGGAGATTATCCACCAAGCAATGTGTTTTTTGCAGACTTCTGTAATCCAAATTTTTGCATGCAGAGGGTAAGTGGATTGAAACCATTGTACTGCTAAAGTCCATTGCAGTACTCTCATGAAAAATCTTGCTAAAGGAATCATAAGAATCATAGATGCCATGAGGCCCAAGAGACATAGGATTAACCTTACTGGTGGCTTTGGGTGTTGAACAATAGGAAGGGCTGGTGAGTGAAGTGACTAGACCCTGGACTGGGGAAGGCTGACTATCTAAAGTTTGGTGTTTAGGTGGCATCCTATGAACTCTGTAATTTAAGTTGGAGTCAATTGACATTTTGGTAGGTTTACTGAAATTCCTAAGTTCAGAAGCAACTGGAGTATATGGCCCCAGTGTCTGAGCAGGAGATGCTCGGTGAGGGCAGTGAGAAGCCAATCATCTGGCTATGGGAAGACCTGGATCCACAGTAGGCACAGGTGTGCCACTACTACTGCCATAGTCTTGGTAAACACACCTGGGGCTGTGGTGAGACCGAATGGCAGACCTCTAAATTGGAAATGATTAGCTGCCAGATGGAAGTGGAGGATCTCCTGGAGTGCTTTGCTATTTTGATGTGATAGTAAGTATCCTGGAGATCTACACAGCACATCCAATTGTCATGCCTTAGAATAGGCAAAATGGACTGAACTGTGACCATCTGGAATTTTGTCTGTTTTATGAATTGGTTTAAGTGACTGAGATCCAAAATGGGTCTTAGGTCCCTATTCTTTGGCATTAAAAAAGAACCCGGAATATACTCCTGATTCTAACTGGTCATGGGGGAACTGGTTGGATGAATTTTTTCTAGCAGATTTGAAATTTGTATGGCTGCTAAGTCCCACTAATTGGGTAGAACATCGGGGACTTTCAATTCCTGGGTGTGATAAAGAAGGGAATTGTATAGCCCCTAGACATTATCCTTAGCACCCATGAATCTGATGTTATCTTTTGCAAAGCTTGAGGGTGTAAGGAGAGATGCCCCCAACTGCCTCTAGAGTACAGCAGTTGGGCAGTCGTTCATGGGAGCTGAAAGGCTTTCTCAGAAAAAGGACCTTGAAAGCCTTGATTTTGTGGTCCACCTCTCCCTCATGGGCATTATCTGTTAAAATGTCCTCATCCACTGCCATGGGAAGGTCTGTCACCTTGGAAGTCATTGAAAGAATTCTGATTTGTGGAACCACATGTTCCCCAATCTCTGGGTCCTAGAGAATATTCTTTGAGGAGGGGAGAAGAGTACTCCCACTGCAGAGAGAGTCTTGCCATCCTGTTGACTCCTGGTAAATGTATCTTTGACTTTCAGTCCAAACAAGGTGGAACCTTCATAGGGGGGCATTAATGAAGGACAACTTAAAGCCTTCCACAAAGTCACATAGATACATCCAGGCATGATGGCACATGGTGATACAAGTGCCTGCTGCTCTGGCCATGCCATCAGCTGCTTTTGATAGCAGGCACATGCCCACATTAGAGGACGATTGTAGGGTGGAAAGTTGGGAATCCACTGTCTTCTGAACATTCACTGGCAATACTCCTGGGAGAGACTCGAAAATCTCCTTTGTTATGTTTTCTGAAATCTTGTTAGGTGAGCAAGGTAGTTCAGCAATTTGAGGGCAAAATCTGTCCATTACCCTAGATTACCTATTGGGAGGATGAGCAGAAGAGGTTTCTTCTTATAGCTCTTTCTTGGTGGCCACTGCCAGCAAGAAATCTACAGGTGGACCCTTACTCAGGTGCTTCCTGTCTGTCAAGACAGATAATATGCAATCAGCTTTTTTTTGGTATGGGCTCCACTACATCTGGGTCCTACCACCCAATTGAGCCGTTAGATTAATAAGATGATAAACAGGTGGTACCACCCAGGAAAAGGTGGTCTGGAACCAAAGGCTTCCAAGAATACTGACTCATTGGTAGAAGGGTCTTGGGATGTCAACCTCTCTCTCTCTGTTTCATTAATTCTAGGATGTCACCAAAGTGGACATATTCATAGATGGAGCAAGTGGAACCCTCTCCTTCTTCTAAGTCAGTATCTTCTGTGAAAAAGGAAAGGAGTCTAGATGCTTCCACTCGCTTGTCCATTTTCTGGGGAAAACTTCTGGATGCTCAGTAGAGTGGTCAGAATCAGATGGAGAACTGATGAAACAGACTTCCTCAGAAACCTTTGGTGCCAACTGTCCCTGTATGACCAGATGAAGAGGTAAAGAAGCAAAATGTAGATTGAGGTTTTAGTGGAACTGAGCTAGTCCTTGTCTTTGAAAGTTTTCAAAATCCTTTCAAGCCCTTCAAAAGCTGAGTGTGCTATTGATGCCAACAATTCCCTCTGTTCCAAAGACAAGATAGAAAATCTCAGCACCAAAGAGCCTCCACTCCAAAGCAGACCTCAGATCTGAGATATCTAGAGCCAAAGCCTCATGGGGAAGAGACAGCTTCAAGAATCTCACTCTCTCAGAGCTCACTGCTGAAGCTTCAACTCTTTCTCCCATCTCAATACGATGGTATCAGAGTCAAGAGAAAGAGAGATATTGGGATACAGTCGCTGAAGATGCAAGAAGTTCCTGTATTGACAAAGGAGCTATGGTTCCAATTGGTTCCAACACACCCAAAGCCAAGGTTTGGATTCATGCAGACTTTTTCATAGGAGGGTAAGATGGCCAACACTCTGTACCTTCCCAGGGGATGGGATAACCCCAAGCTATATCTGCATCCTCGGAAATTTCCTCATCATCCTGTCGACATCCAGCTTTGTAAGGGTTCTAGAAGATCAAGAAGATGATGCTACCAAAGGAGGTAGGGAATATCTTTTCTCCTGAAGGATGGATGATTGAAGCCTGGAAGTCAATGGTCCCAGTGAATAACTGGTTCTAGGAGATGGAGATTGGGACTAAGGGGTAGACTGTTCTGATCTTTTGGGAATCTTCGGGTTGGGACCGATCAAGGCTGACAGTTCTGGAGATCTCTTTTTTGTAGATTTTGAAGGAGATTTGCTCCTTTCTTTTTCTCTTCTTTCTATTTTCTCTTTCTCCTGAACCTTCTACTTTGACTTTTCCTTTTATTTTATTGAAGGAGAAGAAGGTGAAGGGGTAGCCTCTGTCTGTGCCAGAAGGAGCCTCTTTCATACTAAATTTGTCCCTTCTAGTCTGGAGGGACCCAGCACTGAAGGCCGCACAAGACTGACCTTCTGTGTGTAGGTGAGCTGCAGCGAGGCAGTAGACACATTTAGAGTCTGGGTCCTGAGGGTGATAACTTCTACCCATACTCCAGACACTTTTTAAATCCTGATGTTTCCAACATTGTAGAATCACTTTTAGAGAAACTGGCAAAAGTGGAAACACACTAATGCATATTAGGATAGAATTCAAAAAACATCATATAGAAGCTAGACTACTAATAAAGGCCTAAAATCTACCAAGAAAACTACTAAAAAAATGACTATTATTATTATTGTTTTACTAAATCCTAGCTAAAGAAAAACTATGAGAGAAAAAAGTAGTGAGAGTTAAAAACTCTCACAGTAAGAGAGGAGCATACCTATTCAAAAAACTGAATTTGCTGAGGGTTCTCTGCACATCCAAAGCTTTTGAGTGGAAAACAAGATCTGAGTAGCAGAAGTGCAACCCAGGGAGTTACAAGTAGGGGAGGAGTCGAGGCTCTGGAACCGATAAGCTTTGAGATCGGTGCCAAGGTCTGATCCCATTAGTTCCAACAACCCACATGTTTGTATGGATGAAAATAAACAACATTGGATCATGTGGTCCAGCACAGTCCACTCTTAACTGGATTCTTGCCAGAAAACTACTCAATACAAGCACCTTTGGCTGCTTATCTGTTACAATCATTGATCAGCTTCCCACATTTACTTTAAGACAACTAAATAATAAAAATAAACAAGTCATAAGGCCTTGAAAAGTTTAATTCTGGTGGCTGTCAAAAAAGCAATTACTAGAAAATGGAAATCAAAGTCTAAACCAATTGTATTTGAAGTACTGAATATTGTAAGAGATAAAATAACTAGAAGTGGGATCTTTAGAAAAGGTAGGAGTAAATTACATTAAAAAGTGAAATTTGTGGGAGCATGACATGCAGAATATTGTTTTGGAGGACAAATGAGATTTAAGGGACGGCAGGTACTGAGCAATTTATGTAATGTTTTATTGCTGATAGTTATACAAAAATATGTGATGTATGCAGAATGTTTGTAACAAGCAATGTGTCAACATGTGTTTCCTTTTATACACATGTATGTTTGCCTATGTCTTAAGTGATAATTCAATAAAGGTGTTGAAACACAAAAATAAAGGAACTCATCAACAATTGTACAATCTCTCAAAATTCAACCCAGAAGCTTTCATCAGTAGCTTAACATACTAACTGGTCATCACTAAAAACTCTACCACTTGATGAAACCTTATCTACCTTCAACACAACATTTCTTAGTATACCGAATCAAAAAGCACCACTTTGTATTAAAAAAGTAAAATCAAACCCATCCCCATGGTTAACTAAAGAAACTAAACATCAAAAATTCTGACACCTTAGAGATCTCGTCAAATAAAAGATCAAGTCTGACAAACAATCCACGACAAACAGCTGCAACACAAGTATCACAATCATTGAAAGCACTTATGGTCTTCCATAAAGAAAGTCCTCTACCCCAACCACTCCACCACATCTTTACCCCAACAAACAATAAAAAGATAGCATTACTTCCCAATTCAATTCCCATTTTATAGAAACTGTTCTCTCCTTTCTCAATGGTAACACTATCTCCACCCACAATCCCAACCTGAAACACAGACAAGTCAGTTTAGTTTTCAGCCTGACCAAACATCAACTATAATCAAGCTCTAAGGGACTGTCATCAAGGCAGCCATGATGATGCTCTGTGTTTTCATTGTTATCCTGGCAGTGACAGCATTCTTCATTTATGAAACTAACTAGCACCACCTTATGATGATGTGAGGACTCACATCACTGAGGACCACCTATGCCGCATCAGTCCACGCATGCTTACTTCTCCACATGTGCCAGCAGGAGATTCCATCACCAGTTTGGGAGACCACATCTGTCTACAGCCTCCATACCTGGCCCTCCCCAGAATATGGCAATCTTCCATTCTCCAGCGAGCCTTTCTCATTGGATCCACAATGCAAGCCAGGTGAGAACAATCACCCCCCCCCCAATGGCTGTGCACACCCATCCTCCTTGTCTTTGCAGTCAAGCAACCAAGACAGTAGTCAAACACAGATCATCTGGGCTATAGTTACGGCTTTAGCCCCCGTGTCATGATGCAGACAGGTTAAAGTAATTTTAATGCAAGTTTTCATTTTGTGAATTGGCCTTCCACACTGACCATGCCTATTTATTTATTTTCATTGGTTTACTGGGGTAGAACACAAATCCAGGTAGACTACTTTGTCTTTTTATCCCTCTTTAATTGGCTTGTGGTGAACTGCCTCTCTCCTGCCAATATTATTACAATTACTGTATCTTTCGAGCAGGGTCCTAAGGCATGGCTCTGCAGAGAGTTGACATTTGTTTCTACTGGTGATGCCTTTTGCTGTGCATTCTAGTAGCCACCATGTACTAGCAGTACCTCTAGGTCTTTTCTCTCATGTATCATCATTATAACTTCCTCTCAGATTTGGGGCAAATATCCCCTACCTTGCACTCCACATTCAGAAGAAAGTGGAAATCAGCATTGAATAATTGGCTGAAAATCATAAATCAGGAATGTAATTCCTGGCAAATTATCCATCCTTCTCCCTCAGCTATACATCCCAAAAGTATATAGATATGTACAGTGTGTCATGTTTTACATCAGAGCCTCACATAAGAAAAGTATAGCAAAAGGAGGATTCCAGTTGCATTGAAAAAAAAGCTTAGGTAGATGGAGCTAAGCTGTCATATTGTGCATTCCTTCAGTCTTAAAGTGTCTTAGATTTACTGCATAACTTAGTGTTAGTCAAAATCTTATTAGTACTGCTAGCCCAGAAGTCACCCAGAATGAATCTTTGAGATACGGGCATTGGCCATCTTATTAGTACTGCTAGCCCAGAAGTCACTCAGAATGATTCTTTGAGATACGGGCATTGCCGGCCTTACCCATAGGCCAACTAGGTGACCGCCTAGGGCGCCACTCTAGCAGGGGTGCTTTTCCAGTGTTTATTTGAAGTAGGTACACCAGGATGGGGGCAGGAGGTGGTGTGTTGCACCAGTTGACCTAAGGCCGCCCCTAGATACGGGCATTGACCTGTTGTTTACTACCACGCTGTCCACCATTAATGTCAGGTCGTTAGCATGTATTGGTGATTATCAGTCAGCGGGGTCCATCTCTCACCATAGGTATCACAGGTGGTAAGAAACTGGCATCTGTCCCTCTGTCCTTCATTTCACACCCATGTAAGTTGTTGATGACGTTTGAGTATACATCTGAACTAAGCAAACCAGGGGACCATTGAGTGGTCCTAGCTTACATCTAAAATAGCAAGGAGAGTAATGCCGTGTTCTACATCATATCCTCACATAAGTAAAGGATCTTCTACCTGGATAATGGACAAACCTTAAGGGCAGGAACTTAACAGGGATGAGGTAAAGAAGGATAAAGCATCTCCATAAATACAGTCTTCCTGTGAGGTGGTCACAGCTTCCCAACAAACACGGCAGTCTTAATGCAGCTGAGATTTAGGACTGAGAGACTCTACTGAATGTCCAGTGAACAGACAATAGTCTCACATTAAGAATGTAATCCCAAAGCTCGACATCTTACTGGGACTGAGGCAGAGCAATGTTAGGCATAACAAAGGAAAGTTAAAGGTATTGCATTCTTTTCCTGTATGCAACTCCATAAAAATCAGTTGCAGAGTATAAAAGTAGAAAATAATAATGCAAAACAGTACAAAATCATTTTACCAGGAAAGAAATAAACATGGAGCAAAAATAAAATATGAACAGCTTAAAAGACTGAAATCTGTATCAGCAGTTCACTTTACCTCCCTCTGATGTGTCCAGTTTCATAACAGTTTCAACCCTTACCTCTAATCATTTTGTCCAAACTACCACATACCTATTCATTTTCTAAAATTATGAAATCCTGAAGTTGAATTATGCAAATTAACTTAAACTGATTGGGTGGTAGGTGACAGATTCATATGAATATAAAGGGATGATTTTAGCTGTAGGCATCACATCTCAAACTGACAGGCTGTTGTTCCTGGGGCAGATACAAGGTAAGTATTCAGGAGATGTTGGACTTGTGTAAGACAGAAGGATCCTATGATTTTTGTTTTATTTTAATTATTGCTTTAATGTTTTTTTTGTAGATGGCTTTGCTTTTAGCACTGTTGGTGTCCCTGCCTGCCTTCGTCACTGTGGGTAAGATACAAAGAATTTTGTTTCTGTACCAGGCTAAACAATGACAGATTTGGGCTTCATATGGAGCTGTCTAAACTTTGAAAAAAGTGTTTAACGATAATATTCTTTTTGTTGTTATTCCTCTATTTTTACATATAAGCAAAGATCTTTTACAATTACACAACATGCATAAGATATTTAGCCTTCCCGAGACTCTTCTCAAGGAAGGATGACATGCAGTTATACTTAGAATGAAAGCAGTATTTACTTGATGACTAGGAAAGGGGCACTAAGCAGAGCCCACTTTCACTGGAGACCAGACAGATACATTTAAGTTTAACATTACACTGTTTACTGAGTGCAGAATATGGTAAAAGATACATTATAGGTGAGTGATCACTTACAACATACACATTCAGTGCTATTTACATCAGCAATAAGCAGCGTGACATACACAAGAAGTCAACAGCAATAAATAGTATAGATACTGAAAATTCATCGAAACACCCAAATATCAATGTTGGCCAGAAAACATTAACTTTGCAAACGTCAACATGACACAACACATGCACCAAGTAACTATCTCAGCATATGCAAAAATAAATAAATAAATAATAAATAAATAAAAATAAAATAAAGCAAAACATAATTTTTTCAGGGAAGCAAGTCCCCCTGCACTCCCTACATGGTGTATACATCTTAGCACAAAAAAATCTGGATTTATCCTAACATAATTGTGGAGAGGGGAGGAGGAGACAAAGGCCCAAAGTTGGGGCAGATTGTGAAATATTACTCCTATTAATTTAGAAAGTTGCTATATAACAACAAGAGTTGTGTTAGCATGCATTTTTCTGAAGAATATTAAATCTGAAACTCAAATGTATGTCATTATTTACTGACTTCACTCCTCAGTTATTTGCCAGAAAATCACAAATTTTATGAGGAACAGACGAAAACTTTGAGGCAAAAATCTGGATATTCTGTAAAAATGTTTATAGTCGATAGGTATGCATGTGGAGAGCTGCACCCCCCCCCCACACACACACACACACAAACTGATTGTTATATATACAAACTCCAAAATTACACAATGACAGGGAAATTACATATTTCCCAACCCTGAGAATTGTGAGAGCTTACATATCTGTTGACTAAACAGATATTCAGTTAGAGGATTTAATGATATTCAGTTACCCTGTATCTCAAAAGACAGCATTATATATATATATATATATATATATATATATATATATATATATATATATATATATATATGTGTGTGTGTGTTAACTATACTGTAACTTCTGTTTCAGATCAGTTTTGTTGTAAATTCATCTCAGTTTAATAGTGTGTGAAACACATGACTTTATATGTATTTGATCTGTTTTATGATGCATATGCATATATTTCTTTATGTTCACTTGGGTCATTATTGAAAACAGTGCTCAGACCAGCCAACTTAACTGAATCACAAATCTAAATAAATAAATCAGTAACTACAAGCAGTCAGTTTTAGTACACTCACCATACCTCTCAACTGCCCAGATTTTCACAGAATGTCCAGATTTTTGCTCCAATTCTTTGGTCTGCTCCTCATGAAATGTCTGTTTTTCTGGCTTTTTGTGTCAAATCAGTGAGGACTGAAATCACTAAATAATGGCAAGCATTTGAGTTTCAGACTTCATATCCTTCAGAAAAATGCATGGTAACATAAGACATTTTATTCTAGCAACTTTCTAAGTTTATAAGAGCAATATTTAAAATGTGTCCCTATTTTGGGGGCTTTATCCCCCATTAGTTTTTACTTTGACCAGATTTTTTGCTTAAAGAGGTATGACACTCACATTTAAAAATGTACTAAAATACAGAAAGACAGCTGCACTTACACACTGTAGTTGTACTGCTTTATTGTATTAGAAGAGCAGAAGTGAGACTCTACCTCTACCATGACTATGGGGTGGCGATAGCAAGACATGAAAGAGAGCTGGAAGGGAAAGGGTTTGAATGCAGAACAGTAAAAAAGTACAAGACAGAGAGAATCAGCAATGGTGAAGCAAAAGAAAAGGGGGGCCTGAAAGGGATAGAAAGATAGCGGTGTCATGCAATTCCATACTTGCAGATACACTTTGATCAGAATTTAGTTTTTCACTGTGGGTGCCTGGCAGCCATTGGCATTCCTCAGTTTGTGTCACTGTGGTCTGCCTAAAGGCATTGCCATTGCTTATTTCAGTTCTCCTTCCAGTCAAAAACTCTTTTCTACTTCAGTGCTCATCACCAACTACAGCAAGTCTCAGTTCTGCCCCTCACTGATAGGACATGGACCTAAATGGAACAGCAGCAGTTCTACAGTGTCTCAAGCTGGGACAAGTCCCAGCCCTGCCCTACCCTTCAGTGGTGGGATCCTGCTATTGCCAAGTCCAGGGAAGGAGGAGTGAATCAGAAGTGGATCAGCTTGAAAGCCATCACCACCCTACAACCAGCTTTAACACCTGCCAGGGATGTAGGTGATAACATTAAGCCCAAACACCCACTGCACATGCTTGGAATTGCCAGTAGGTTGTTGTGCAATGGACTTGTGTGATGCACAACCATACGTTCATGAGTGAAGTGGTCAAGCAGCCTGGTCAGACAAGTACTTTTGAGTCATCCTTGATCCTTACCAGGAATTCAGCCACAAAGTATGTGCTTTGAACACATACCCCCTCCCCCCCTGAAAAGGCGTAAACAGACTATGCCTTATTGTTGTTCTTCACCCCTATGCCAGCCCCAGCAAGTATCTAAGCCTTTAATCAAACTTGGGTCACCTAGGTTCATGTCAGGGATTTATCCCTGCATGCCAGTAAAGCTCCAGAATCACCTGGGTTGTAGGCTGGGTTTTCAATGTATGCTGATGGAACTCTGGGGTCACCTGGGTTGTAATCTGGGTTATCAGTGTATGCCGATGAAGCTCCAGGGTCACCTGGGTTGTTGTCTGGGTTATCAGTGTATGCCAATAGAGCTCCAGGGTTACTTTGGTTGTACTTTAGGCTTTACTGTGTACTCTGTATGCCAACAGAGCTCTTGGGTCACTTGGGTTGTAGCTAAGGCTTTACCCTTGTATTCCGGTGAAGCTCTTCAGTCACCCTGGTTCTATCAGGGTTTCAGCCTGTATGCCAATGAAGCTGGTTGCACTTTAGCTTGAGGTAGTTCCTAACTGTTTGTTTAAACAGTTTAAATTTTTCAACTTTCTAAGTGCTAGAAGAAGAGCATTCCACAATTCAACTGCAGTAGATGAAAGAACAAATCACCAAACTTCTTGTGGGTCTTAGGAATTTGTCCTTGGTTAACTGTGTTAGTGTTTGCTGTTGGACACTATGCAGCACACTGACAGGCACATACTAAGCATTTGTGTATGACTAGATGCTCTCCAGTCGAGAAGTGCATGCAAAAGATGGTCCTTGCTCTGTGCAAAGTATGCAGTAAGTATACAGAGCACAGTTACAGGGGACTGACTCTGTCTCGTTTACCAGTTAAGGTCAACTGAGGGAAGTGCTCTGTATGTTTTGTTGTTTATTTCATAGGAAGTGGCTTCCCAACTCTCTCTCAGGGGAAATTCCACTTCCCCATGTACTCCCTGAGCACTCCCAAACCTCCCAACATGGACAGCAGGCATTACTTGCCCCTTCACTGCTTTCCTGCTCTGCTTGGCTCCTCCATTGCCAGGGCCACTAATCAAACCCTGATCACTGAAGTCACTGCCTGGCTTATAGAAGAACTTTCATAATATAGCTGGTTGGGATGATATCAATGTCTAAATGCATGTATTATTTAGCATATGTGCTGGTTATTGCTTCTGAAACTTGTAAAGAATAAATTCAACTAATGTACTACTGCATTTACCTCTTTTTGCCACTAGGTTGCAGGCATTCTCCATCTACTCAGAAATGTCACATTCTGTGTTGGTAAATTCATACCTCTCAACTGCCCAGATTTTTGCAAAATGTCCAGATTTTTGGCACATATTTTTGCTCTGGTCCTCATAAAATTTTTCTGGCAAATCACTGGGATGATCTGAGGATTGAAGTCACTAAATAATGACATACATTTGAGTTTCAGACTTCAAATCCTTCAGAACATGTATGCTAAAACAAACTCTGTTACTCTAGCTATTTTCTAAGTTTATATGAGCAATACTTAAAATATGCCCATATTTTTGGGCCTTTGTCCCCCATTTTGTTGGGCTTTATCCAGATTTCTTGCACGAAGAGGTTGAGAGGTATGTTAGTAATATTGACTCCTGTCATATACCTAAAGGAGAAGACTTGCAGACTGGTAGTTAAAAAAATAAAAGTTAAAGTTCAGTTTAAATATATTCCACCAACTTTTCACAGTCTTGTTATCTGTGGGATCGTCAGACAGAATCATATTTATTGGCCATGTATGCACACATAGAAGGAATTTGACTCTGGTTTTGATGACTCTTCAAGTATGAATTACATAAATGACATACATACAACTATTAAAAAAAAAAGACAAAAATATAAATATACATATACGTGCAGAGTGCAACTCAGTGCAAGAAATACTGAAATAAACACTAAAAGAAACAAGTATTAACAATAAGTCAAACAACATTGCAGAACCCTCTGAGGTTTGGGAGAGAGAAAGCCCAGCCTAATAAGCTGAATTATCCATTTATGAACTTGATGGCCTGTGGAAAAAACTGTTCTTATATCTGCTTGTTTTGGTGCGTATTTCCTGGCCAATGGTAATAGCTCAAAAAGATGGTGGCCTGGATGTGAAGGGTCGGTGATTTTCCGTGTCCATTTCATGACTATGGAGTAGTACAGGTCCTGTAAGGAGGGCAAATTAGCACCAATGGTATTTTCAGCAGACCTTGACTACTCAATGTAACCTATTTTTGTTATGTTTAGACACAGATCCAAACCACACCCATATGGATGAGCTGAGAGCAGAATCAATGGCTGCTGTGTAGACCTGAATCAACAGCTCCTATGGGAGGTTGAACTTCCTCAGCTGTCTCAGAAAGTACATTTGCTGTTGTGCCTTTTTTATAATGGACCTTCATTGGTCTCTCACTTCAAGTCCTGGGAGATTATAGATCCCAAAAACTTGAAGGATTCCACAAGTGACACAGCAGTATTAAATATAAAGAGGGGGTATAATATTGTAGTACCACTCCTAAAGTCCACTGTCAACTCTACAGTTTTAAGAGTGTTCAGCTCCAGATTATTCTGGCTACACTAAAGGGCCAGCTGTTCAACTTTCCATCTGTATGCAAACTCATCACCATTCCTAATGAGCCCAATAATGGTTGCATTGTCCACATATTTAATCTGTTTGGCAGAGGGGTCCTTAGAGGTGCAGTCGTTAGTGTGGAGGGAGAATAGTAGTGGGTAGAGCGCACATCCCTGGGGGGCACCAACACTGATCGTGCAATAGCTAGATGCATATTTCTCCAGTTTCACCTGCTGTTTCCTATTGGTCAGAAAATTAGTGATCCATTGAAAGGTGGAGGCAGGAACTGAAAGCTGGGAGAGTTTCAAGTGAAGAATTTCTTGAATTATTGTATTAAATGCAGAGCTGAAGTCCACAAACAGAATCCTTGCATATGTCCATGGGTTGTCAAGATGTTTCAAGATATAGTGCAGGCCCATATTAACTGCATCAATCACTGACTGGTTCTCTTGATAAGCAAACTGAAGGAGGTCCAACAAGGGAGCTGTAATATCCTTCAAGTGAGCTAACACCAGCCTATCAAAAGTCTTTGTGACCACCAGTGTCAAAGCAACAGGCCTGTAGTCATTCAGTCCTGTTGTACTGGATTTTTTAGGGACTGGAATGATCATGGTTCGTTTGAAACATAAGGGAACTTCAGACAGCTTTAATGAGTTATTAAAAATCCAAGTAAAAACAGGAGCCAGTTGATCAGGACAGATTTTTAAACAAGAGGATGAAACCCCATCTGGACCTGTTGCTTTCATAGTGTGCTGCATACCTCTCAACCTCTTAACACAAAAGTCTGGACAAAGCCTGACAGAATGCGGGGGGGGGGCAAAGGCCCAAAAATAGGGACAGATTTTAAATATTGCTCTTATAAACTTAGAAAGTTGCTAGAATAACAGAATTTGTGTTAGCATGCATTTTTCTGAAGGATATGAACTCTGAAACACAAATAAATATAATTATTTAGTGACATCAATCCAAAGATCATTTCCGTGATTTTCCAGAAAATCACAAATTTTAAAACAGATAAAAAAATATGAAGCAAAAATCTGGAAATTCTGTGAAAATCTGTACAGTTGAGAGAGGTATGCAGTGTCTTTAAAAAAAAAACACATTCTCTTCAGATATAATTTCCAAGTTTTTTGAGAATACTGTGTTAAGTATCAGATAAACTTTCAAAACTGTTTGAATATTTATTTAATCTCATGAGGAAAATGTAGCTGGTGCATTGCCCAGGAAAACATCAGTGTAGTCCTCGAAGAGTTGGAATCCAGGAGGCAGGGTATGGTTGTGGGAGATAGCTACAACTATAGATGTTTCTGATGGTCAGAGCACTGCTTGATTACAAGCAATGGTACTCTTTTGGGAAAAGGAAATTTTGACTGGCTGCTTTAAGAGGTTACAGTTGTATATGTATGGAAGTAAAACTAGATGTTAAATGTTCTGACATAAACTTTCTGCATAATTTATAAAGTGTGTGTGTGTGTGTGTGTGTGTGTGTGTGTGTGTGTGTGTGTGTGTGTGTGCGCGCGCGCGCACATATTTATAGTTATACGCATACAATCTGCTGTATAATTTTGAGACAGAATTGATGGTGTGAATATTTTCAGGGAAACAAGTCACACAGGTATGTGCATTTAAAAAACTTTGGGACCTGATGCCCAGGGTTCTGCAGCTGATGGAGTTACAGCAGTGACAGCACCCAGGCTGGGAGGTCAGCACAGTTTAACATAAAACCACTAAATGTGTCTAAATGCTGTTTAACAAATGGAGGTTCATATATTTTTGAATTCACATACAAAATGTTTAATAGGGATTGCAGGCAACCCCAGTGAGGGCACTGACATGCTAGTTCCTTGACCCAGTAAAGACACATCTATCCCAGTCTTGATTTCCAGTACAATAATTTGCATATTCTTAGACGTCCTACTTTTACTTCCTGATGCTGAAGTTTAGTTCAGAGCACTTCCCAAATGAGCATGTGCTTTAACTGTTAGCTTTTATAAATATTTTTTAATCAGGTTCTCTGCAGTTTTACTGTGGTAATGGTGATGTCTGAATGTTTTTGGGACAGTTCCATAGCAAAAGAAACAGCTCTGCTTCATAGCCCTCTTTTAATACTATACTATGTCCTTATGCTGATAAGTTAAACAAATATGGGTACAAGAACTGGAGTTTTCATTTTGAAATGTTGACTTAATTTTCATTCTTGCAGTTTGCAGGTTTTCCTTTTCTGTTCATTTTTATCTCCCAAACGCTGCCCTTGAACTGGGAATGTCCTAAATATTGCACACTTTCCTTGTTTGTTCATTTCTAAAGACAACTGCAGAGCAGTTCTGTCCAGAAGACATTAGGGTGTAAGATTAGAATTTTTGTTTGCAGTACCTACTAGCACCCCCCACCCCAACACACACACACACACACACACACACACACACACACACACACACACACACACACACACATGCTATCCATGTGGCATTGTGCACAAGCTACCATGTGCACACTCCTATTGCTCGTTAGTCTGTAATCCCTGCTTCTGTTGCCCGTATTGCTGCAAGCCTCCCATACTCCATAAGGGAGAGTTGTCAGGTAATACAAAAACCCATGTGGACCTCATCTTTGTGGAGGAGAGCTGCCTTTTAACCCTGAAATTCCCGCATTCCTTGCTTACCACCCACTGAGTCACCGATTGTGGATGGAAGAACTTTCACTCTGCTCTTCACGCCGTCAGGCCAGCTCTTATTTGTCCATTTATGGTACCACTTCTCTGGAGGAAGGGATTACTACAGTCTATTCTGTTTGTCTGACTCTATTAATAATATAAATGTATGAGAAGAGGCACTGAATAAGTACCTTCTAAATCATCATGAACATAACGGCTGGGGAACTTTTTTTTTAATTTCATATTGTGTATTTATTTCTATAGATACAGATGGACTAGTCCTTAAACCTCTCAAGTTATCAGTCATCACGTATTATTCCTAGTTGCCCCTCTAATTTATACCATGATTTAATGGGAAGTACTGCCCCCTGGACCACAGCTACTTCCTGGCATAAAAATGGTGAACCAGGTAAATACATAGTTACAGCAAGTCCAAGCTCAAGGACTCGTACAGTAGCCTCATACTGGAAGGTGTGAAAGAATTTTATATTTGATAAGAACAGGTATGTGATTTCTGATGTCAGAGTATAGTAACAAAGAACTTCCTTTTCCCAGAGAAGGTGTGGATGAGCTGTTTGGATCCCTCACCCCCAGCCATTTGTACAAGCATCAGTCAGTCTGGCATTTCCAATAGTTAAGTAAAAGTCTACCAGGTGAAGTACCTTGGGCTTAATTTTATTATAAAAGTTTAATGTTGAGACAAAACTAACTCACAGCTGGGTGCAAAGCTTTATTCAGTGGTAGTACCTGTTTATGAAAGGGCAAAAAGTTTTAACTTCTACTTACTAGAGCAGCTTCATTAGGTCTTGTTGAAAGACATGTGAGCTATGTATCGGAGTTCTGGCTAGTTGTGTTTTTTTTTTGTTAATACAGTACTCACCCATGTTCAGGATGCAAAACCGGTTCACTTTATGTGTTCAGGAATGTCTTACAGTTTGTTTTGCTATTGACAAATGCTCATTATAAAGAATTCTTGGTACCTTCATTGACAATTCCCTGCCCTCTTTCATACCTCTTAACTGTCCAAATTTTTGCAGAATGTCCACATTTTGGCTCATATTTTTGGTCTGTTCCATATAAAATTTGTGGTTTTCTAGCAAATCACTAGCATTATCTGAGGACTGAAGTCACTAAATAATAACATACATTTGAGCTTCAGACATAAAATCCTTCAGAAAATGTATGTTAAAACAAACCCTGTTACTCTAGCAGCTTTCTAAGTTTATAAGAGCAATATTTCAACTATGTCCGTATTTTTGGGCCTTTGACCCCCATTTTGCTGGGCTTTGTCCAGATTTCTTGCACTAACAGGTTGAGAGGTATGTCTAACATCATGTCACAATAGTCGTTAGAAAATCTTTGTATTTGAGCAAACTAATATCTAAAGGCAGCTCATGTACATAAAAAGAAATCATCATCCCTGTCTACTCATCCCTTATCAGACTAGTTAAGAGTATAATACCTCCTTTGGCATGTATCTGTCTAAACACATCACAAAACACAAAAGTCCCCAGAGGTTCCTAACTAAAAAGATCACAGATCTGAAGATCATTTGCTACCAATATAAACCTGAATCCCGAAAGTAGAAAGGGTTGTTGCCAGACTTAGGGAGCCTATAACAATAAAATTGACAAGGTTTCCTGTAGAGGTATTACAGATATTTCAGAAATTTTATGAAAATTTGTATAAAGCAGAGAGATATATGAAATCAAGAACATGCACAAATGGAAATATTTGTGGAAGTCTTAAGTTTGCCAAGGTTAGAGGTAGATGAGGATCAACAATTAACAGTTAAGATAAGAGGAAATGAGATAAAAACAGTGATGTATAAATCAATCTGTAGGAAATTCTTCAGGAACAGATGGTATTAGTGTGGAAGTTAGGAAGGACAAAATGATAAAGACCTGGTAGGTTTTGTTTAATAGTATTTTAAAAGGAGGAGAAGCACCAACAGCTTGGAAGAAAGTTGTGGTGGCTGTAACACCTATAGATAGCAAAGACCCCCTCCGACCCAGCTTCATACAAGCCCATTTCAAGTTTAAACCATGATTACAAAGTGTTTTGTCTGCACTAGCTAAAAGAATAGCAAAGGTATTGCCAAAATTGATAGGTATGGATCAATGTGGGATACATAGAATAGGCAAGTGGGGCCTAAATTTACTGGAGAAAATTGGCAAAGGAACAAAGGTATTAGAAGCAAATAATTAGAGAGGGAACAGTAACAGAATGGGAAGAGGCCAAGAATACATTTAGACTGCAGGCTAGAGATTTCTTTCCCTATCAAGGATTGATATCAGCTTTAGTTTTATACACGCATCAGGCATATCTTTTATCAAACAGAGGAGAAGTTGTGAATAGCAATTAATAGAGTTAAAATGAAAGGAGTTTATCTGGGAGGAGAAGTCAAGTGGGATAAGCAGATACTTCCAGTAGAACAAGGTGGTTTGGCATTACCTGATTTGAATGGGTATTTCAGAGCTACACAGTTAAGGCTCCTATACATAACACAGGCAGAAGGTTATAATCAGAAACAGGAAGGGGGATGATGAAACAGGGAGGAAGCTCAGGAAATAAGGAGAGACTGGGATTTTGGATGCAGATCCACAGGGAGAAGAACAATAACTATACAAAATATTTTATTCATAAAGTAGCAGAAAGTATTCCGAGAACTGAGCCAGTGTGGGAGTGGAGAAATGAAATTCTGCCGATAGGGATGACCACAATTAGGAGGATTGGCTAAAGGGGGCTGAAGTTTGCTGGGAAGGACTGGCAGGGGAACCAAGATATTGGGAACAAATAATTGGGGGGCAATAGAATGGGATGAGTCCAGGAATTCATTTAGACTACAGGATAGAGATTGCCTTCCCTATCAAGGACTGATGTCAGAGTATACATGGGGAGAAAGGAATAGAGGGATCCTAAGTGAAAGACTGGCACTGGTAGAGTTTTTAGTAGAATCTAGAACAGAAGCTGCTGTTAAAAAAGGGATAATTAGTATGGCATATAAAATATTACATGATAACCATAAGAATCAATCAGATGAGGTTAGAGAGAATTGGGAAGAGAGACTGGATAAGCAATTCACAAAGAAGTAATGGAAGGATATGTGTATAGCTCTCAAATGTGCAACAAAGTTTCAAAGATTTAGCATTTTTGCTTGGAAATGCTTGCATAGGTATTTTGATACTCCAAGCAGACTCCAAAGAATTTTTCCTTGGGTAGATTGCAAGTGTTGGAGGTGTGATGAGGAAGAAAGAGGTGATTAGGAATATATTTATTGGGAGTGTAATGGCAGACTTTAAAAATTTTCTGCAGACTACTCTGTCAGAAATACTAGGTAAGCAAATTAGTGTAACTAAGGAAATGATTTTTGAAATTGCCTTGAACATAGTGCGGCCTTGTTGAGTTTAATTCTGGTGGCTGCCAAAAAAACGTCTAAACCAACCATACTAGAAGTAGTGAATATCGTAACAAGAGATAAAGGAACTGGAATTGGGATGTTTAGAAAAGGGTAGGACAAATTACGTAGAAGAAAATGGGAACTGTGGGTACAGTACATGCAGAATAATGTTTTAGAGGAGGAATGAGGTTTACAGGAAGGCAGGAACTGAACGAGCCATGTAATGGTCAAAGGACAGTGACTAAATAGAAGATTATAAGTGATGTGTAATGTTTGGAACTGAAAATGTCAATATGGTTTGTTTTCATTTATATAAATGTATGATTGCCTATGTCATAAGTAATAATTCAATAAAGATATTTCTTATGAAAAAAATGTGATTTTGTGGAGGGAGGCAAACATTTAACAACAGTAAAACAATAATGATCCAGAGGGAAGCAGAATGTAAGAAAATACTGCTATTGTTGGTGGGTCTTGATGCAGAGAAATCATTTGATAGAGTAAGCTGGAAATTTTATGAATAGGGCAAAGGAAACATTTGCATTCCCCGATTTAATAATAATAATAATAATAATAATAATAATAATAATAATAATAATAATAATAATAATAATACGGCTATATGAGGGATCAGAGGCAAAAAATAAAGTGTGTTCCTCCCTGATAAGCTGCATCTGAACAGAAGAACCAGGCAGGTGTGTCCTCTTTCCCCTTTGCCAATGGCTCTTAAAAAATAAACCAAATAAAGAAAATAAGAGAGACAGAAATTAAGGAATACATTTGGTATGACATGCGTGAATGGGCGTTCCTTCGTTGAAGGTTGTGCATCAGGGCTGGCAACTCAGTATGTAAAAATCAACTGCCAGTCATTAGCGGACCGGAGTTCTGCTGTGGCGACCCCTAACCGGGAAAAGCCGAAAGACACAACATTTGGTATGGTAATCAAGAGATGTTGGCTTTATTTACAGGTGATATTTTTTACCTGATAAATCCAGAAAAGGACATCTCAATGTTGTGGAAAAATTTGAGACAATTTCAAGTTGTGTCTAATGTCTTAAGTGATAATGTAATAAAAATGTTAAAATACATACTTGAATCCCTGTCACTATACTGTATGTCTGTCCTTCATGATGATTTATGTTTAGCATTTAGAGCCATGAAGGACCCTACCCTCCCTGATATCCTACACCTTCACAAAATGAAGAGTGCCACAAACACCTGTACTAAGGATTTAAATCCTCACCAGCAAATGAATAAGACAGACTGATGTAATACATTAACCTCACAATTAATACCCCGTGTCTGAAATAAACTACTAGTCATATTAAATAGAATGAAACTACTAATGTAAACCTTGATAACTGGACAGAAGGTCACATGCCCTCCCTGCCCAGTTTTAGGTTATTTTACCCTGTTGGAAGCAGGAGATGCCAAATGAGGGTGGGTACTGGCAAAGCTTTAATGGTCATGAGACGGATCTGCTTTTTAATGCCTGTGATCTAGAATGGTACATACCAGTTATGGGAGCATTTTCTAGAATGGTCATTTAGTTCAAGGCAAAATTTTCTAGAATGATCATTTAGTTCCTAGACTTCTCACTCTCATTCTATAATTATGACCATAGGCTGGTCTAGCAGAAAACACTATGAGAAATCGCTCTAGGTTGCATATATATTCTTACATAATTGTCTTAATTTTACTCCCAAGGTGATGCACAGATGTTTCCTGCTGGTACCAAGGAGACCTGTATGTGTGTACAAGGGGATTGTCCTGACACCTGGTTCCAGTACAAAGATGCCTGCTATAAACCAGTGATGACCAAAATGACCTGGCCCAATGCAGAGGTATGTCCTCATCTTACTAGATAAACAAAAATACTGATTTACAATGCTTAAAACTGTAATGTTCCCTTGTGGGAGTTTTAGACCATTTTACATAGATATATGTGTATGGTGTATGATGTGTGTGTGTGTGTGTGTGTGTGTGTGTGTGTGTGTGTGTGTGTGTGTGTGTGTGTGTGTGTGTGTATATATATATATATATATATATATATATATATATATATATATATATATATATATATATATAGAAGAACTTTACTATCTCGAAATACTGAAATCTCGAACTTCAGTATCTCGAGACGAAAGTGCAGTTGAGCGAAACTGCACTTGATCAAATTTGAAGTGTTGAATCTGCTGTTGTGGTGGCGCAGTACGTGGGATTTACTGTGTTGGTACGGTGCAGTGTACTGTGGGATATGGTTTGCCTGTTGTGTGGATATAGCTGGAGATTCAGGTAAGTGCTGTTTTTTAAGGGTTTTGGGTAGGGATTTGAGTGTATGTGAGCGTGTTGGGAAGTTTTAGGTGTAGTTTAGGGTAGGTAGGTAAGAGTGTGAGTGTGTAATTGTTGAGAGTGGTGGTGTTTGTACGTATGTGATGTGTGTTTGTGCAAGGGGAATATAGAGTATTTAGTGTCTTTGTCCTTTCAGTGTGATCTCGGAGTTAGTATATATAAGTAGTGGGGGTGTGGGGGGCGCAGGCCCCCCTGCTTATATGTAGGGTAGGTGTGTGTATTTGTGTGTGTTTTGTTGGTTTGTTGTAGTGTGGGGAGGAAGGTGTATGTATGTTTGTGTGGTGGAGGGTGCATTTTAAAGTCGCGATTTTGAATTTCGCACTTTTGGAGTTTCGGTATTGTGAATGTTCGGCTTTATAGTCTCGGGATACTGAAATTCAAGATTTCATTATTTTGAGATTATAAAGTGAATATATATATATATATATATATATATATATATATATATATATATTCTTTACATACGTTTGTGCGAACGACATTCTGTCGGCTGCAATCTGCCGAAAATCAGAGTGTCGAACGCATGAACATCTGTGAACCAGCTAGTCGACTCCACTTATGCGAATGCACTACTGCATTCGCATGAGTGTAAGTCGACTATCTGCACGGAGATCGCAGTACAGTGGGGAGTGGACATTCATCCACATCCCCATTGTAGTGCGATCTCGGAGTTAGAATATGTAAGTGGGGGGGCAGGGGGGCTTGCCCCCCTGAAAAAACATGATTTGTCGTATAGGAGTCTGATTTACATCAGCTCCTATACGGCTATCATGTGGTGGATTCGACAACAATGTCGAGTCAAATGCGTCAAGCATTTGGTTCGACATTGTCAATGTTAGTTTTTTTTACTTTTGGTATTACTATTCGTTTATTTGAACGGAAAATGTTTTTCCGTTAGAATAAACAATAGTAAACCTATAGATATATATATATATATATATATATATATATATATATATATATATATATATATATATATATAAAATAGTAAACCTATATATATATATATATATATATATATATATATATATATATATATATATATACACATACATACATACAGTGGATATAAAAAGTGTACACACCCCTGTTAAAATGCCAGGTTATTGTGACATATAAATCATTTCAAAACTTTTCCCACCTTTAATGTGACCTATAACCTGTACAACTCAATTGAAAAACAAACAAATCTATTAGGGGAAAAATATAAAAAATAAAAAAGTACAATAAGCTGGTTGCATAAGTGTGCACACCCTTAAACTAATACTTTGTTGAAGAACCTTTTGATTTAATTACAGCATTCAGACTTCTTGGGTAGGAGTCTATCAGCATGGCACATCTTGACTTGGCAATGTTTGCCCACTCTTCCTTGCAAAAGTGCTCCAAATCTGTCAGATTGTGAGGGCATCTCTTGTGCATAGCCCTCTTCAGGTCACCCCACATATTTTCTATTGGATTTAGGTCTGGGCTCTGGCTGGGCCATTCCAAAACTTTAATTTTCTTCTGGTGAAGCCATTCTTTTGTTGATCTGGATGTATGCTTGGGGTCATTGTTGTGTTGAAAGGTGAAATTCCTCTTCATCGTTAGCTTAAGATGCCTGAAGGTTTTGGGACAAAAGTGACTGGTATTTGGATCTGTTCATAATTCCCTCCACCTTGACTAAAGCCCCAGTTCCAGCTGAAGAAAAGCAACCCCAAAGCATGATACTGCCACCACCATGCTTCACCATGGAGATGGTGTTCTTTTGGTGATACGAAGTGTTGTTTTTGCACCAGACGTACCTTTTGGAATTGTGGTCAACCTTGGTCTCAACAGACCATAACACATTTTCCCACATGCTTTTGGGAGACTTGATAGGTTCATAGGTAGGTACTAGGCTATTGGCCCTAGGGCCTATATAAGCCTAGCCAAAAAGGTGCCCTGGCTTTCGCCACCCAAGAAAATTATTTTCCTGTGCCCCTGTCGAGCAGAGCCACAGAAGTGATCCTTGGGATGGATTTCCTATTTCCCATCCAATCATCAAGATTTTTCTTGAAGAGTGCTAATGAGGAGTTCTGTTTGACATAGATAGGTAGTTGTTCCAGAGTATGGGAAGTCTCTGGGACAGGAGTCTATCCCTCCAGCATGTTCTGTTTATTGTGGTGACAAGGTTTAGGTCCCTACAGCGTGTAGCTCGGAGGGATTGGGATTTCTTTAAGTGGAGCATGTCCAACAGCTCTGGGTTTGACATAGCTTTGTATGGTAGGCAGAGATCGGCTCTGAGTAGGCGATATGCGACGGTGTAAAGCTGGAGTTTTTTGAGATGGTCTGCACAGGGCATCTGTTTGAGGCCAGTAATCCTCTTTGTGAGGTATTTCTGTGACCTTGTGAGGTACATACCAAAAGAGGCGTTGTACTCTATAATGGGTCTAATGAGTGATGCATAAAGGGGAACAATGACCTCTTTTTTTCTGCATGAGAAACCTTTTGTGATGAGGTGTGCCACGCAGAAGGATTTCCTGACCACTGTGGCGATGTGATTATCAAAGGAGAGACTATTGTACATCTGTGCCCCAAGGTCTCTTATCACACTCAGTGTTAAGTAGACTACCACCTATGTGGTAGTTCATGGGTACAGAGTTTTTACCAAAGGGGATGACAGTGCACTTTTTGGCATTGAGCTTCAGGCCATGGCTTTGACACCAGGCATCTGTCTCAGTGAGGCTTTTTTGTAGGATCTCCACATCGTTAGGAGTTTCGATTATGGCTCCTAGTTTGCAGTCATCTGCAAACTTCATTAGCCAAAGACCTTCTGTGTTAGCCTGTACTTCAGAGAAGTAGATACCAAACAGGAGAGGACCCAGGACTGAACCCTGTGATACTCCACTTGTCACTGGTCTGCAGTCGGATTTGGAGTCTGCTACTTTCACAGTGTGGGTCCTGTCCATGAGCCAGTTGCAACTCATCTTGTGACATAGGGATTTATACCTAGTTTAGTGAGTTTATCTATAATTCTAGAGTGGGGGATGGTGTTGAAAGCCTTGGCGAGATCTAGATAGGCTGTGTGAACCACCTTACCTTCATCTGTGGCTTTGGTGATTGCTTCAAAAAAGTCTCTCAGGTTTAGGAGACATGATCTGCCTTTTACAAACCCGAACTGCTTGGGGTCCAGAGTTTGGAGATTACCAATGTCTTTGTTTATGAGTTCCATGATGATACATTCCATGGCCTTGCAGACCAGGCTTGTCAGGCTAATGTGGCGGTAGTTCCCGGGGTCCGTCGTGGTTCCCCCTTTGTGGAGTGGGATAACCATCATGGTGTGCCATTCAGTGGGCACAAAGCCTGAGGTGAGGCTATGATTGAACATGATACTTAGGTGGGGTGCCAGTTCGTTCTGTAGTTCATGTAGAACACAGCCTGGGATATTGTCAGGTCCCATGGATGCCGTGTTCTTGGCTTTGGAGAGTGTGCTTTTTTACCTGTGCAGCCATGATTACAGGAACTTTGCATTCTTCCGGTATAGAGATGACCCCTCTAGTGGGTGAGAGGGGGGTAAAGTTAGCACTGAACCTATCTGCCAGGATGTTGGGAATATCAGTTGGCTCTGTATATTTAGTGCCATTGTGCTGTAACTCAGAGCAGATCTGAGTGTTGCCATTGAGATTTTTGACATAGCTATAGAATGCTTTGTGGTTGTCTTTAGAGTCAGTGGCAATTTTGTTTTGCAAATTTCAGCCAGGCCAGGATGTTTTTCTGTGTAAGAAAAGGCTTCTATCTAGCAACACTACCCCATATTCCAGACATATGGAAAATACGGGAGGTTGTTGTCACATGTAGTACACAACCAGTACTTGCCAGAAATTCCTGCAGTTCCTTCAGTGTTGCTGCAGGTCTCTTGGCAGCCTCCCTGACCAGTTTTTTTCTTGTCTTTTCATCAATTTTGGAGGGATGTCCAGTTCTTTGCAACATCACTGTTGTCCCATATTTTCTCCACTTTTTGATGACTGTCTTCACTGTGTTCCATGGTATATCCAATGCTGTGGAAATTTTTTGTATCCTTCTCCTGACTGATACCTTTCAACAATGAGATCCCTTTGATGCTTTGTAAGCTCTCTGCGAACCATGGCTTTTGCTGTAGCAGGCAACTGAGTAAATGTCAGGAAAATCCTACTAGGACAGCTGAACTTTATTTGGGGTTAAACAGAGTCTCTTTAATTGACGGCAGGTGTGTACCCAAGAAGACTGAATGATGTAATTAAATCAAAAGGTGTTTCAACAAAGTATTAGTTTAAGGGTGTGCACACTTATGCAACCAGCTTATTGTATGTTTTTTATTTTTTTATATTTTTTCCCCTAACAGATTTGTTTGTTTTTCAATTGAATTGTACAGGTTATAGGTCACATTAAAGGTGGGAAAAGTTTTGAAATGATTTATTGTGGCCTCATTTTTTACATCACAAAAACTTTAACAGGGGTGTGTACACTTTTTATATCGTGTGTGTGTGTGTGTGTGTGTGTGTGTGTGTGTAATATATATATATATATATATATATATATATATATATATATATATATATATATATATATATATATGAGGGCAGTCCACATTGTGGAATTTTCCTCACTTTTTCAAGAAAATTTTAAAATCTGTGATTGTGTTAAGAGTTTTGTGAGACCACTGAAAGCAAATCATTTAGCCCCACTTCAGTTGCTGTGAAAGGGTACAGTAGGAAGAGGTGAAAATACAGTTACCTTTTCATCAAGTTTTACATAGCTGTCCTGTGAATGTGGTAACTGAAATATGTGTAAAACATCTGCACACATGCTGATACACACACACACACACACACACACACACACACACACACACACACACACACTAAGGCATAAAACTTAAAAATCAGGCAATAACTGAATCATTCTGCCTTTTTGCTAACCAGAATTATCAAACCATGCTTGTCAATACTATTTGTGTCTAGCTGTATACAGCTGAGTGACTAAAATATGTCTCTAGTTTGGCAGAACTAGTAACATATTGTATATAAAGTATTAGTTTAAAGTTTCATAGCTTCATTTGTCAATGCTTATGAACTACTGGCCTTCATAAAACTTGATTGTCATAAACCATGTTGAAATTTTACTCCCTACACTCACACAAATGCACAATGCACAAACATATATATTATAAATAGATGAATACATATAAAAATATTGTTTGTGAAGGCAGTTACTTATATTTTGAGTCCTCCAAACTGTTGTTAACTTGCACAGCAGTGTGTTCCAGGCATAGACCTTCTGATAGAACTATATCACACATTACTTTATATAACTCGCAGATGGCACCTGTTAGTAACCTATTAGAAATAGAATGACAGCTAATTAAGTTTATCTGAAGAGTTCAAATTTTCCAGCCTTAAGATTTTTTGTAATAAGGATTGGATGTTTTCAGTTTCTTTCAGACTGCTTGCTCTAAGGCTACAAAATGTAGAACTGTGTTCAGTAAGGGTCAAGAGTAGTGAGGGGTGTAAAGTGATCTCCCTGGACTAGTGACTAGATGGCAGAGCTGAATGTACTTTTCAGACTTTGGTTGATGCAGAAAGGTCAAAGTTTAAATTTATGTCTATCGTGGTCACTCAAATAGCTTTTTAATGATAGTGTCATTTTTCATGACCGGACTATTTATTTATGTTGTTTTTGACATGTCTTATGATGCTACATTTATTGACATTAAATATGGGATTATTACTAATGCATCAGCTGTGTATTTTTGTAGATCATTTTGGACAACTTAGGCATGTTTTACAGAAGGAATTAGGTTATCCACCTTCTGGTCATCAATATATTTTGGTTATCCATAGCACATTTAATACAGTTATAGCTGCAAAGAATATTGTATAAAGAAGCAGCCCCAGTACAGAAATCTGTAAGACATCACTAGTAATCCCCTTGTAGGAATAGGCAGGTATACCTTACCCAAACTTGTTGTATCCTATTGCTTAACTGATATTGTACTCATTGAATTACATTTGTATTAATCTGTCCACAATCACCTTTTTCCATTTTTGCACATGTGATCAGGGTGTCACTTCAAGAGTGACAATCTACAGCCAATGTTCAAACTGCTATTTGTATTAATATTTAATGTTTTTAAAGCCCACTTTGAGCTATCACTCCACCAATTTATGTTTATTGGCAAATGGCCTTCAGAAAAGTGAAATGTGGGCATTCAGAAACCATGTAACTGAAACATTTGTATGTCATTAAGGGGTCCTTTGCATATTTTCCAAAAACCTCCATCAAAGGAAGTTCAAGCTATTACACAGCGAAGCCTCTGGCTTCCTTGGTCTTTATATAAAACTGTTTATTTTTATTTGAACTGACTGCATGGAAACATTTATATTTGGCTCCGCTTGCAAAATGGACTCTTCTGTATTGAGAATTACTCAGTTAACAAAATTGTACATGGTGGCAACGCATGAAGCTTCGGAAACCATCCAGGTGCAACTAACAATAGGCAAAACTGCTCTACAAATTGTAGCATGCTACAGGCCACCCTCTCAAACTCAGGAACCCCACACAGCCTTCCTGAAGACACTGGAGGGTATAAATGTATCTCCAAACACCATCATATTGGGTGACTTCAACTACCCGAATATAGACTGGGAACATTACTCAAGCCCTAACTTTCTAGCCCAACGGTTCCTGGAGTTCATAAATTCAAATGCCATGGAACAGCTAGTCACTGTTCCCACGAGAGGAGAAAATATACTAGATCTCATTGTCACAAACATGGGGACAAAATGCTCCACACCGAAGTATATCCCTCATTGGTGAGATCTGATCATAAACTAATCTCACTGGAAATCCACATCTCGCCCCCACCCCAAACAAAAAAGACCATAGTGAAGAACTTCTCTAAAGCAAACTTCACACTACTCAAGACTGGTGTGGTATCCTTCAAGGCCCCTGAGTCAGAGGAAACCACAACCCAAGCTGGAAGCCCTTACAAATGCCTTCTATGAACACCTCCAGGACTGCATGGATCAGGCAATCCCAAATAAAACCAAGACTCTTTCCACAAAGGGCAAACGTCCAGTCTGGTGGACCCCAGCCATTAACAAACTTTACAATAAGAGGAGAAAGCTATTACATGATAGAACAAAATCCATAAAAGGGAAGTCACCCCTGATCATTATTAGTAAAAAATACGAGCACTCACAAAATCAACTAAGGCCAATTTTGAGAGAAAATTGCCATGGATTCAAAGGACAATCATAAGGCCTTTTCAGCTATGTTAGGAACCTGGGTGGAAACTCACAGATATGCTCAGAATTAGTCCAAAATGATACAAAAATCACTGAACCCACAGACATTGCCAACATACTGGCAGACAGGTTCAGTGCAAACTTCACCCCTCTCCCCTAAAGGAGAGATAACTATCCCAGCCGAGTGTAGCCTCCCGGACATCTCAAATGCGCAGGTGAAAGCTGCTCTCTCTAAAGCTAAAACACAGCATCAATGGGACCGGATGGTGTCCCCGGCTGTGTGCTACACGAGCTAAATGAGGAATTAAACCCGCACATAAGGCAGCTGTTTAATCTCAGCCTTACCACAGGATACGTGCCCAAGGAGTGGCGTGACGGCAACTGTGGTCCCACTCCACAAAGGTGGCCCATAAGCTTAACAAGTCTAGTCTGCAAAGCTATGGAGAGGATCATAATGGAGCTCATAAACAAAGATATAGGGGACTTGCAGACATTGGACCCGACCCAGTTTGGCTTTGTCAAGGGAAGATCATGCCTTTTGAACTTGGTCGACTTCTTCGAAATAGTCACCAAGGCCATTGATGAGGAAAGGCAGTCCATACAGCCTACCTTGACCTTGCAAAGGCTTTCGACACAATACCCCACTCGGGTATTGTAGAAAAACTTACCAGCTTAAATGTAAACCCATATGTCACAAGATGGGTTGCAAACTGGCTTAAGGACAGAACCCACAGGGTTAGAGTTGCTGGCGCTGTGTCAGACTCCAAGCCGGTCACAAGTGGTGTCCCACAGGGCTCGGTCCTTGGCCCCTATTGTTTGGCATCTACTTCTCAGAAGTACAGGCCAACATGGGAGGACTTTGGGTGACAAACTTTGCAGATGACTGCAAGCTGGGCCCGATAGTGGAAAGTGGATCGGACACTGATATCCTTCAGAAGGGACTCACGGAAACAGATAGCTGGTGCAAGAGCCATGGCCTGAAGTTAAACGCCAAGAAATGTATAGTCATACCCTTCGGGAAAAACAAGGTAACCCCAAGCTACCATATAGCTGGCAATCCACTAAGCACAGAAGAGGTTATCAGGGACCTGGGGACCCAGGTTGACAGTGGCCTTTCTTTTGACACTCACATTGCTAAAGTGGTTAGAAAGACCTTCTACATTGCCCACCTGATCATGAAGGATTCACATCCAGATCTAGTGAGGTCATTGTTCCCCTGTACTCTTCACTTATCAGACCAATGATCGAGTACAATGCCCCATTCGGGATGTATCTCACCCGACATCTGCAGCAATTGGAGAGACCCCAAAAGTTCCTCACCAAAAGGATAAAGGGACTCCAAAATCTGTCATATGCTGCCAGATTGAAGAAACTCCAGCTCTATTCAGTCGCATACCGTCTGCTCAGAGGTGACATGTGCCTGACATACAAGGCCATGTCCAACCCGAATTAATGGACATGCTCCACCTCAAAAATCCAAATCCACCAAAACCACTAGAGCAAGCGACTTAAACCTTAGCACGGATATAAATAGGACGTGCTGGAGGGATAGATTTATCACTCAGAGACTCCCTATGCTGTGGAATAAAATCCCGGTCCATGTGAGGCAGAGCACCTCGCTGACTCTGTTCAAGAGAAATCTAGACCTGTGGATGGGAGATCGTAGGTTTACCCCGGGAATCATCTCTGGGTCACTGCTGGACAGAGGCACAACAAACTAATGGGCACAGTATTTTTTCATATAAGGGGTGGCGTAAGCCACAATAATTTGGGCTAGGCTTATAAATGCCTTAGGGCAGATAGCCTAGTATAAACCTATGAACCTATGAACCTATTTCATGGTTTTAGGATCTGTGTACACTGTTCAACTAATAGTGTACATTAACATGTGCACTATGTTGGAAGAAGTAATGTCTTTTTCTAAAGAAAAGGAGATAAAATAGAAACAATTAGAAACTTGTGCATTATATTTGAGGGGTGTTGGGGTAGTGAATAAGAATCCAGAGGATATGGAGAAGTGAGTGAAATGTGAGATATCACTATAAAACATAGTTCACGGAGAAGGGGAATAGTGCAAAAGTACATATTCCAAGCATGGAGTTTAAGGTCAAGATGAAGGAGGCATGAGTTAGTGACTCAGACAGAGTTCTAGTGCTGGGTATTCCATTACAAGAGGGTTTTAGCTGGGAGAGAAGAGGTAGATGAGGAGAGATGTGATGCCTTAAGTTGAATGTAAGATCTGAGGATTCTGTTTTAAAAAGGTTCTGAAGGTGTGGGAAGGGGAGATTAGGATGAACAAGCTGGGTTAGGTTGACTAATAGGGTGATGACTCAGGTGTGCTGGTGGTAGAGGATTATATATCAAAATGGATTAAATGATTGGGCAAGGTGGAAAAGACAAGAGGGAAGGGGACTTCTGATGTGAGACAGAGCCCAGCTTACCTTGGGCAGAGTGAGCTAGAGCTTTCAAAAGGCGATAGCCTAAATGATTGTGTATGTGGGAGTAAATGACCTAACAGAAGAATGGAGTGTTGAGTACTCAAAGCTTTGGAAAGTGCAATTTGGGGACATTTATAGTAAATGGGAATGCCTGGTAGTTTTATCTGAGGTCATGACAATGTATCCATCTTGGCAAAAATGGAAGAAAATGAGGTTTTCCCTGAATACTTCAAAAAACTGGTGCGGGCAACAAAAATTTAGGGTGGTAGGTGCTGAAGCGACACATTAGGTGATCATAGATGATATGCTAGCCAGGACAGGTTACCTTAAATCTGTTGCTGTTGGTCTGCAGAAATGATGATCACTGGCAGTGTGAGTCAGTGAATTTCTTATTTTCACTCACTACAGTTTTAGTCAGACCTGGAGTTAAAAGCAAATAGAGAACAGCCAATGTGTACATTTTCACCCTGATTGGAGAATGAACGTTCTCCATCAAGGTGTTAATGTACAGGTAAAGCTCTGTTAAAAAAAAAAAAAAAAAAAAAAAAAAAGTCCGTCACTTCACTGCAGCAGATTAAGCTTATCCGAAGCTCATGGAGAATAAAAGCAAACAGCCACCATTTTTACACTTGCTAAATGTTGCTTTGCTGTTTACCAAGTATGAAATAAAAAAAAAGAAGAAGAACAAACAACACGTGTGTGTGTGTGTGTGTGTGTGTGTGTGTGTGTGTGTGTGTGTGTGTGTGTGTGTGTGTGTGTGTGTGTGTGTGTGACAGACAGGCAGATAGAGATACACATGTGAAAGTTTTCCTACTACAACAGACAGTCCATCAGTATACATTCTCTAAAACAATAAGTATGAACACCAATATCTAGCATTATTGTCCATCTTCCGTTCTCAGTGATTTACCACCAGTAAGTCCAATCATTCTATGAGGGCCAGAGCAGCACCATGAGGCAAAATCAGAGACAGTAAAGAGGTATAGGGAAGGATTTGAAATGCCTTTTTTCATTCATTTTCTCACAATGAGATATCTAAGGTGTATTCACATAGAGTGGCTGTAACTGTCTTTTCCAAGGAAAAAATGAATATCTGTGACTGTGTAGGAATTTTGTGAAGGCAGTGAGTGCAAAACATTTCGCCCCACTTCAGCAGGTATGTGAAGATGTGTGTTTCTGTATATGTGTGGAGTCTGTCTGTGCTTCTGATTTTGTGTGTGTGTGTGTGTGTGTGTGTGTGTGTGTGTGTGTGTGTGTGTGTGTGTGTGTGTGTGTGTAGACATTAAAAACTTACATAACTTTTGGATATAAATCACTTCCACCAACAACAATTACATATACTACAACAAGTTTGAAATATTAGGCAGACAAACTTTTTTTACATCAAAAACATATTGAAAAGTATATAGTTATAACAAATACAAAACAATTTAACAGTTCCCCCATTTTCTATGTGCAATAATGCCCCACAGGGTATGTGTTTTTGGGGAAATAATGCCCTTCCACATGCTCCTGGGTGAGTGTTATTTCCCAAATCACACATACCCTGTAAGGCATTATTGTTTGCATAATGTGGAGGATGTAAGGGGTGCACTCCTCCACAACTCCCCTTATAAAATAGTTTATAGTAAAGAATGCAGTTAAATTGTGATTTGATGAAATTAATTCACTGGTTTTATATATCTATGTTTGCCACTGTGAAAGGATCAGCAGATATAAAAGTTTTATCAGATATTTTGTCAATAGTGATGAAAGAATAACCATAAACAACTTACAAGTGTTTACTGTAAATGTGTACTGAAATAAGAGTATGAATAATTTATCCTTTATTGTTTTCCTTCATCATTTAGGCTTCCTAAGAGGAGAAAAAATGTATCTCTACCATTCCTGTAAGACATGCATATCAATGCTTTTCTAGAATTTATAGGCTATGAACTTAGTAAGCATAGTCAGCAAGGAAGCTCAGCAAAATTCTAAATACATGCTTCCTTCAGGAACCATTAACTTTAAAACATCTGAGAAAAAAGTCTGAGAAATAAAATATATTTTGAAGATACATCCAATTTTTAGAAAGTTGATTGCACTTATGTTCATTGATCAATTTGTGCTACTTTAACAACAATAGAAATAATGCTGTTGTTCTCTTTCTCCTTAGGCCCACTGTCAAGATCATTTCAATGGAGCTCACCTGGCCTCTGTCCATACCCAAGAGGAAAATCAGTTCATTTTCACCTTGATGGGAAAACCAAATGATTACAGAAAGGGACAGGCATACTGGATCGGAGCCCATGACACATTTAAGGTACTTAACACTGCTCTTCGTCCAACTCCGACTGTAAAGGAGAAGCTACTCAGGTGTGGCACAAAGCAACCAAATTATTTGGTGGTCTTACACTGATTTAACAAGGATAAATCCTAAACAATTTGTGGCACCATGACCTAGTAGTGACTGTGGCTAAAATCTGTAACTAAGCTGCACAGCTGTTTGGGTGTCATTATCCACAAAGACAGTTTAAATAATGATGATGCTAAGCAAATTACTTAATGAAACCAAAGTTGCATTGCTGTCTGTCTCTTTGCATGTTTCCATCACCATCAACTGTTACAGCTTGACCGCATAATACTTTCAGTAACTTTTACTTTACTGAATATCTCTCTTCTCTTTATTTTATGTATATGTATATGTATATGTATATGTATATATATATATATATATATATATATATATATATTTTTTTTTTTTTTTTTACACACACACATATTCATACATATACACAAATGCACATACAAACGTACACACAATGACAAGCACACACACACACAAACATGTACACATGATGCATGTGCAACCACACACAAATATTCATGCATATGGAGTCACAAACATGCATACAACAATGCCCAAGCATGAGGTGTACACACACACACACACACACACACACACACACACACACACACACACACACACACACACACACCATTGTTACCAAAGATCAAACTTAATGTAAAAAAAAAAAAACGTTCAGACAAAAAGGAGATAGAACATACATAACACTGAATGACTTAAATATTGAACGATTAAAACATTGAACAAGGAAAAAAGTTCCTTTCCTGATGATTACACTAAACCACCCCATAACACTAGCCTTCAAATTTTCTGGCTAGTGACATTGTTATGGGAAGGGCATTTTTAAGGTACTGTGTGGAGTTAAGGTTCACCCCTCTGCTCACCTCATTAATACCTGCTAACCTAACCCTAGCCTCATACCATACAAAAAACCTTCCCGTAACACTGCCACTACAGAAGACACACTCATACACAAAAACACGCACCAGCACATACTAGAAACAACATAATCATAACAAACATAATATCTGACCCCTTACATAACCCTGACTCTAACCCTAAAATACACACACTTGAATGCAAACACACAACACCTATACCCTACTTAACCATTACCGAACATCCAAACACACATTTACATATTCTAACCTCCACCCAATCCCCACTCACCACTTTTGAAGAAATGGCACTTCAAGATATTGAATGTTTGATTATCTGAATGTTAGACAATCTCGACTACCCCTTGTATTTGTCAAAGAAAGCAATGTTTGACAAAAAGCATGCTAACCAAACATACACAGACACACCCACACATGCATACATAAACAAATACACATACTAATGTGCACATGATCCAAGAACATACACAAAAAACATATTCATGCACATGCAGTCACAGGCACACACAGTCAAACACATATACAGATAAAAGGGAAAAGAGTCCATTGAATATTCAGCCTTTATACCCACACCTGTTCTGCACACCCCTCCGAGCTGAGTCAGTAAGTGACCCTTGGCATGACAGGAGACCACACTTTCTCTCTGCTAGTAAACTGGCTACGTGCTTTCCTTACTGACTACCTGTATGTACAGTACAATAGTTTTTATATCATTACTTGAGACCTCTGTCTCACAGCTTCAGAGTCCATATTTCAAGATGTGCACATCTTCCCTGTATCTGTGTGGGTTTTCCCTGGGTGTTTTCATTTCTTCTTAGCTCTCAGAAACATGCTTGTTAAATGGTTACACCAAATTGTCCAAAGATATTGCATTTAACTTGCCAATTGTGGTCTAGGATGCGGATGAAAAGCATCTAAGAAAGACCAGTTCACTTACCCAATGAACAAACCAGTAAATACAAATTGTAGCTTACCTATGGACTCTGATGAATATCAAGACCACCTGTTTTAATTCCTTTTCCAGCCATCACAGCCCAACATGCAGTCCAGATTTCACTGCTCTTCATGATGACTTCTTTTTCCTATGACATGCTATGGAAGAATGCACAGTAGCCCACTGACTGAACACTTTTGTTTGGAGGGACACTTTTTAACTCTTATCTCTAGGGTATGCATTGATTTCCATGTGCTTCAAGTCTTTGGCAGAAAAGTGTTAGGGCCTGCATGAACTTACCCCACCTAAACAAGAAGGCATCAGTAGTGTAACTGGTTAATTGATTTTCATACTATCCCTCTGGAATGAAGTGGCTGACAAAAACAGTTTATCATATCCTTCCCTTCCAGCCCACTATACGTATGGCCACTGGAAGTGTAATTAGAGATAATACCATTATATCATCTGTCCAGCTTCCGTTATGTAAAATACATATGGTATGGACACAGCGACTTCTTTAACCATGAGCTACAACTGCACAGGCTATATGCATGCATGTCTGTAGTAGAGGTATGGCTATATTTATTATAAATTAATATAAAAATATACATTTTTATATAAAAACTGAGAGATATTACACATTGTTATTGTGAGTAAAAGAGTTCTTAACATTCTTTTGAAAGACAGAAAGAAAATTAAGTGATACTAGCAGCAAGGTTTTTTTGGAAACAGATTGTCCATCTTATTAAAATCACAAGATAAATTACGGTTATTTCTATTCTCATTAACAGGAAGGCAAGTTTATGTGGACTGATGGGACAGATATGGATTTCCGAAGATTTGGTCAAGGACGGCCAAATGGTCTTCCAGGCGAGCACTATGTGGGTTCATGTATCATTCAGAATGGTAAGCCTACAGTATAGATGTAAATGTAGGTATGTTCCAGGTCCTGAGAGTGGAAGCTGAACTGCTATGAAAAGAGAAGGTTTGGGGTCCTAACAGACTGTCTAAAGAAGTACAGTAACTTTTGCCTATGGATCCTCACTTCAAATAGCTGTTAGAGTAAGACATGCAGAGTGAGGAAGCTAGAATAGAGGGAAATAGTGAGACTTTTAATTTGGGCCAGATCTGTGGTGTAGCTGCACATTTAATTTGGGCCAGATCTGTGGTGTAGCTGCACATTTAATTTGGGCCAGATCTGTGGTGTAGCTGCACATTTAATTTGGGCCAGATCTGTGGTGTAGCTGCACATTTAATTTGGGCCAGATCTGTGGTGTAGCTGCACATTTAATTTGGGCCAGACCTGTGGTGTAGCTGCACATTTAATTTGGGCCAGACCTGTGGTGTAGCTGCACATTTAATTTGGGCCAGATCTGTGGTGTAGCTGCACATTTAATTTGGGCCAGATCTGTGGTGTAGCTGCACATTTAATTTGGGCCAGATCTGTGGTGTAGCTGCACATTTAATTTGGGCCAGATCTGTGGTGTAGCTGCACATTTAATTTGGGCCAGATCTGTGGTGTAGCTGCACATTTAATTTGGGCCAGATCTGTGGTGTAGCTGCACATTTAATTTGGGCCAGATCTGTGGTGTAGCTGCACATTTAATTTGGGCCAGATCTGTGGTGAAGCTGCACATTTAATTTGGGCCAGATCTGTGGTGTAGCTGCACATTTAATTTGGGCCAGATCTGTGGTGTAGCTGCACATTTAATTTGGGCCAGATCTGTGGTGTAGCTGCACATTTAATTTGGGCCAGATCTGTGGTGTAGCTGCACATTTAATTTGGGCCAGATCTGTGGTGTAGCTGCACATTTAATTTGGGCCACATCTGTGGTGTAGCTGCACATTTAATTTGGGCCAGATCTGTGGTGTAGCTGCACATTTAATTTGGGCCAGATCTGTGGTGTAGCTGCACATTTAATTTGGGCCAGATCTGTGGTGTAGCTGCACATTTAATTTGGGCCAGATCTGTGGTGTAGCTGCACATTTAATTTGGGCCAGATCTGTGGTGTAGCTGCACATTTAATTTGGGCCAGATCTGTGGTGTAGCTGCACATTTAATTTGGGCCAGATCTGTGGTGCAGCTGCACATTTAATTTGGGCCAGATCTGTGGTGTAGTTGCACATTTAATTTGGGCCAGATCTGTGGTGTAGCTGCACATTTAATTTGGGCCAGATCTGTGGTGTAGCTGCACATTTAATTTGGGCCAGATCTGTGGTGTAGCTGCACATTTAATTTGGGCCAGATCTGTGGTGTAGCTGCACATTTAATTTGGGCCAGATCTGTGGTGTAGCTGCACATTTAATTTGGGCCAGATCTGTGGTGAAGCTGCACATTTAATTTGGGCCAGATCTGTGGTGTAGCTGCACATTTAATTTGGGCCAGATCTGTGGTGTAGCTGCACATTTAATTTGGGCCAGATCTGTGGTGTAGCTGCACATTTAATTTGGGCCAGATCTGTGGTGTAGCTGCACATTTAATTTGGGCCAGATCTGTGGTGTAGCTGCACATTTAATTTGGGCCACATCTGTGGTGTAGCTGCACATTTAATTTGGGCCAGATCTGTGGTGTAGCTGCACATTTAATTTGGGCCAGATCTGTGGTGTAGCTGCACATTTAATTTGGGCCCGATCTGTGGTGTAGCTGCACATTTAATTTGGGCCAGATCTGTGGTGTAGCTGCACATTTAATTTGGGCCAGATCTGTGGTGTAGCTGCACATTTAATTTGGGCCAGATCTGTGGTGTAGCTGCACATTTAATTTGGGCCAGATCTGTGGTGTAGCTGCACATTTAATTTGGGCCAGATCTGTGGTGTAGTTGCACATTTAATTTGGGCCAGATCTGTGGTGTAGCTGCACATTTAATTTGGGCCAGATCTGTGGTGTAGCTGCACATTTAATTTGGGCCAGATCTGTGGTGTAGCTGCACATTTAATTTGGGCCAGATCTGTGGTGTAGCTGCACATTTAATTTGGGCCAGATCTGTGGTGTAGCTGCACATTTAATTTGGGCCAGATCTGTGGTGTAGCTGCACATTTAATTTGGGCCAGATCTGTGGTGCTTGTGTATGTTTGTAAGCACTGTTAACCATCTTCCAAAGTCTCATTTTTTGATTCAGCAGTGGGGGGGGGGGGGCATTGAAGAACACTCATCCATCTACCTACTTAACTGAATAAACTGCTTGAAACATCAACAAGGTGTCTTTATTCTGCCAACAGGGAGAGCATCAGAGAGAGAGAGAGTGTGCACATCTCTTAGATTTGCTAGCTAAAGTGATTTTTTTGTGGACTAATCCTTTGTACTCTTTTTCATATATATTTCTGGTGCATGTTCTGCAACATATTCAGTCTGCTGCCCTAATTTTACCAGTGAGACACTTGGCCCCTTGTTCTTTTCTTCTGTGTAGGTGATGTTACCTGGAATGACTACGGACTATCCTCCAGTTATCCTTTTATCTGCAAGCAAAAGTTAAAGAAAAGGTGAGTCGTATGCTGGTGTTCTCAACCACTGTTGCTTCACCCTGGAACATTCCCTATCTTCTACAGGCTGTAAGAAGTTCAGCACTGAGGATGCGGCATATATTTCCAATATAATTACATGGTATTACTTGACTCAGTTTAGTTTTCATCACAAGATGGCATGAATAGTTTTCTATATTAAATGGGTCTGCTTCCTCAGTTTTACAGAGAGTTTATAACCACTTGATGTTACTTTGGAATAAGTTATAGTTTCCACCACACCCTAAAATGTTAAAGGCCATTCAACCTCTTTTATTAATAATTTCATAAATATATGCCAATGCTGTGTTGCATTATGTTTTCTTTATCAGTAGACTTGACTTTCTCTCGCTTATTCAAAGTTGTGACTCATTTGGTTACATTACTGTTTTAATGGCATCTCTACTGCTGTCCCTAATTCTCCATTTTCCTCTTATTTATTGATAAAAGAAATTGCAGATCTCATTTATACTTCGTTATGGATCGGTCTCTTTACATCACTAACTTGACTAGCACTAATTAGGACTAACTTGGCCAACAAAGGATAAATAAATAAAATAAAATAAAACAAAACATTTATTAGTCATATATGCATTTCAATTCTTTACTGAAATAAAATTCAACATTCCTCAAAATTTCACACACATTTTCATGACACATCTCGTGTTTAAATGGTATAGAATACTTATGAAACATTTTTCCTCTAAAATAATTTATTTTTTATTATATGTCAACATAATTCCCATTCATGGGAGTATCTACATGTTTTGTAAATGTGTTAGGACTCTTGTAAGCCTCCTTGTTATCCAGAAAGTCCACTGATAGTAATTTTTCCATACTGTCATACTGCTATTTCATTATTATAGTTATCGAATTTTGGAAAAGAAGAAAAAAGTAGGTACAAAAATGAAAACCCAGTTAAAATGTTCTAGTCAAACAATTAAATATCTATCAAAACACTGTAATGACCCATTATAAAATTATTCATCGGTTCATAAGTGCATACAAAATTAATGACCAAAACGGAACTTATAAGCCTAGCACTGCAACCAAATTTTAGTTGCATAACTATATCTATCAAAATATCTAAATAAATTAAAATGAATTCTACATTAAAAAAAATCTGTTTTACTCAAACTGGAGGAAGCTACTTGTGCTGTAAAAAGCAAATATCCGTCTGACCACCATCCTCTTCAGAGATCACCCTCCCCATCCCCACTATCTGTTTAGGTAATGTAATATGTGTTAAACCAAAATACAGACCTTTCCATCTTGAAAACATCCATAATTACAGGTGCTTAGCATACTTCTCAACTGTCACAGATTTTTAGGGAGGTCCCTGATTTCTGCTCAAAATTCTGCTCTGTCCCTCCTAATCTCTCCTAAAACTTGTGATTTTGAGAGAAAATATGGTGGATTACACTAAATAAATAGTTACAAGTTATAGACTTCTCTTACTTCCCCAGGGCTCCACTGAAATGGAGTTTATGACCAAACCCAGTAAATAAAACCAATAAATACACAAAATAAACTTCACTTCAAAAATGCAGGTTAATTTACATTATCTTATTCTATCAACTTCTCGAGTTAATAATACTAATATTTTAAAAATGTGTCTTTTGATTGACTTTGATTATTTCTCAGTTTGTGCCTGATTTTGGAAGTAAGAGGTTGACAGCTATGCCTAGAATTCTGTTGCAGGCAGGTCCTCTTT